>NC_083691.1:9790000-9917500 GCF_033118175.1 Dama dama
TCTGAGCTCCTGCCGCTGGGTCCAACCCCCACCCCCCCCCCCCCCCCCCAGGTCTCCCAGTTCCTGCCACAAGCCTGGGAGGGGGGACTCTTTGTTCCCGACCTCCAACCACAGGGAGAATAAAAGTTTGTGAAATATTAGTTTAATAAGACATGCGACTACTATTAAGGATCCGAGCGGTCCTTATTTATTATTCATGCAGCCGTGTGATTTAGGGGCAAGCGGCCCACGGAGGCTCCAACTCGGCCGCCTCTCTGCATCACCGCTTTCCCTCCTCCAGGTGCCCCCCACCCGCCGTGCTCCCTTCTCGCCTTCTGGTGCCTCACCGCCCACCCACCCCCAACAACCTGACCCCCACACACCACCCGCCCCCCTCCCCCCCCCAGCCCGCACTGCGCAGGCGCATGCTCAGGCCCCATGCTGGGTAGTGGGAGGACTGAGACCACCGCCCTTAGGCCCCTCCCATACTCTGCAGTTATCTTGGATTCCCTTTAATGCAAGAGGAAAGGTCCCAAGCTGCCCAAGTCCAGCGTGCAGAGGCCTCTTCGCGGCCTTGTGGACAGCCATTAGGGATGGGGCGGGGGCGGTTCCTCTTTTACTCCATCCCTTCTTTTTGTCTTCCTGCCCCCTTCTCTTTCCCAGGTCCCGGGAGGGTAGAGCAGTTGGACAGATTGAGAGGGCGCTGGATTCCAGCACTTCCTCCAGTTCCAACTTGCTGTGTGACCCTAGGCGGGTACTTTGCCTTCTCTGGACCTTAGGATCCCTATATATCTAGAGGTGGGAGTGAATGATCTGAAAGTTTCCCAGCTTTTGGTGGAAGTGGCGATTACATACAGTCCTTGAATACTGATAAACGTATATATCCATGAAATCACCACTTGCATCAAGATACAAAACACTTCGGTTACCGGGTAAAATTAAAATTTTTTTCTTGCTTCTTTGCAGTCAAGTCTTTCCCTCTGCTTTCAAAGGTAACCACTGTTCTGATTTCTTTCGCAGCAAATTACTTTTGTTCCTTCTTGAACGTTATGTCAATGAAATCCTGTGGTATGTACTCGTGATTTATTAATATATCAGTAATTTGTGCATTTTTATCACTCAGTAATACTTTGCTGTATGATGGTACCCTAGTTTGTGGATCCATCTGCCCATCATTGGGCTTGTTTCCAGTGTTTGGCTTATATGAAAATAGCCTCTTTAAATATTTGTATACAAATCTTTTCACAGAAATGCATTTTCATTTCTCTCTTGAGTAAATACTTAGGAGCGAAATTGCTAAGTAGAATGATAAGGGTATGTTTATCTTTTAAAATAACTTTCAAACTGTTTTCCAAAAGGCTATACTATTTTACAGTCCCCCCAGCAAGGTTAGAGTTTTCTGGTTGCTCCACATCCTTGCCAACTCTGGATATTGTCAGTCTTTTTAATTTTCATCATTCTGTTGGGTGTAGTAGCATTTCCTTGTTATTTTAATTTGTATTTTCTTATGACTAATGCTGTTTTTAATTACCTTTTCATGTGATTGTTAGCCATTTATATATTTTCTTTTGTGAAATGTTTAAATGTTTTACTCAATTTTATTTAGATTGTTTTTACTATTGATTTTTAAATTTTTTTTAACTTTTTTTTTTAATGTTTTTTACTGTTGATTATACATTTATATACTAGGAATACAAGTCCTCTGCTAGACATATGTATTGCTAGTATGTTCTCCCAATCCACTTTGCCTTTTTATTTTCTCATCAAAGTCTCTTGATAAGTTTTTAACTTTGATAATATCCAGTTTATCCACTTTTTCTTTAGGTCATGGTTTTTGTATCCTCTTGATAAATCTGTCTACCTTAAAGTTGTGGATGTATCTCCCCTATATATTCCTTATTGTTGCTGTTGATGTTTAGTCACTAGGTCATGTCCAGTGCTTTTGCACCCTCATGGACTGTAGCCTGCCAGGCTCCTCTGTCCATGGGATTTCCCAGGCAAGATTACTAGAGTGGGTTGCCATTTCTTTCTCCAGGGGATCTTCCCAACCCAGGGATCAAACCCGTATCTCCTGCATTAAAAGCAGATTCTTTACCACTGAGCTGCCAGGGAAGCCCATTTCCTTTATATTTGTAAGATTTTATGATCTATCTTGAATTAATCTTTGTGTGTGGTATGAGGTAGGGATTGAGGGTTTTTTCCTATGTATTTGTCCAGCTGTTTAAGCACTATTTGTTGAAAGTGAAAGTCGCTCAATAGTGTCTGACCTTTGCGATCCCATGGACTATACAGTCCATGGAGTTCTCCAGGCCAGAATACTGAAATGGGTAGCCTTTCCCTTCTCCAGGGGATCTTCCCAACCCAGAGATCAGACCCAGGTCTCACGCATTGCGGGTGGATTCTTTACCAGCTGAGCTACCAGGGAATATGTATACCTATGGCTAATTCATGTTGATGTACAGTTGAGCCACAAGGGAAGCCCAAGAATGCTGGAGTGGGTAGCCTATCCGTTCTTCAGTGGATCTTCCTGACCCAGGAATCAAACCGTGGTTTCCTGCATTGCAGGTGGATTCTTTACCAACTGAACTATCAGGGTGTCATCCCCTTCTTCTCCTGCCTTCAGTCTTTCCCAGCATCAGGGTCTTTTCAAATGAGTCAGCTCTTCACATCACTTCTTTGGCGCTCAGCTTTCTTTATGGTCCAACACCCACATCCATACATGACTACTGGAAAAACCACAGCTTTGACTTTGAACCTTTGCTGGCAAAGTAATGTCTGCTTTTTAATATGCTGTCTAGGTTGGTCATAGCTTTTCTTCCAAGGAGCAAGCGTCTTTTAATTTCATGACTGCAGTCACCATCTGCAGTGATTTTGGAGCCCAAGAAAATAAAGTCTTGTCACTATTTCCATTGTTTCCCCATCTATTTGCCATGAAGTGATGGGACTGGATGCCATGATCTTAATTTTTTGAAAGTTGAGTTATAAGCCTGCTTTTTCACTCTCCTCTTTCACTTTCATCAAGAGCCTTTTTTTCTTGATAGCTTGATTTCTTGAGCCCTGATTTGTTGAAAAGACTTTTCCTATTCACACTGAATAGCCTTGCTGCTTTTGTTTTAAAAGAGAAATTTTTTTAATAGACTCTGTAGGTGTGGGTCTGATTCTAGACTCTATTTGTTTCTTTTGATCCATTTAATTTATCCTTTGCTGGGTCTCAGTGTCTTGATTAGTAAACCTTCATAATGAGTTTTTAAATCAGGTAAAATAAATCCTCCAACATTTTTTCCTTTCATCAATTTAAGTTTTGACTATTGTAGGTCCTTTTCTTTTCCATAAATATTTTAGAATCCATTTGTCAGTTTCTACTAGAAAGCCTGTTGGGGTTTTGATGGGGATCTGAGTTTTTCTCTAAGTCACTTTGGAAAAGGTCTCAGGGCCATCTGGCCCCCCAACCCCCAGCTTCTGTGCCCTAACCAGCTAGTTTGACCTAAGCTCCAAGTGTGGCATTCTGAAAGTCCCCGTCCCCAAGCAGCCACCCTCAGCTGCCCTCTTTGCCAACTTCATTTCCTGAATGGTCAGCATTGCACATAAGACACTGCCCTTTTTTGGAAGCCCAGCCCAGAGAGTAGAGGCTGGGGCATCCAAGGGCCAGAACCCCAAATCCAGCATGGAACCTGGACAGAGAGGCAAGAACCCGGAGCTTAGAGCCCTCTCTGGTCCTGGGAGGAAACATAAGTCATTGCCTAGCCCATCAGGGAAAGCTCTGGATGAAATTGAAACCCCATATGCCATCAAGACATTTAAAGTTAAAATGTTATTGTGTCTGGGATTGGCTTCAAAATAATTGAGGGGGAGTACATGGTAGCAGATGAAACAGAGCTGGCCATGAGTTGATAATTGCTGAAACTGGGTGATCAGTGCAGAGTGTTCATTATCCCTTGCCGTTTTGAATGCGGGCCGTTTTTTATGATAAAAATACACCCACTCCAGTGAGGCAGCCCCTCCCCCATCATTTTCCCCATGCCAGGGCCTGAGCCCTGCTGCTCTCTGGCTAATGACAACCCCTTTGCCATCTGCAGCGTCCCCAGTGGCGGCTCCACTCCCCCACGGCCTGAGCATCGTGGCGCAGACGCTGGCCCGGTGGGAGCATGACCTGGCTGTGCAGTTGGCCGTATCCAGGCCTCTCCTGATGTGGTGTTGGCAGGTGGGTTTCCACGTCCCTTCAAATGAGTTTTAGGATGATTGAACTACAACAGCTGCAACCCACAACCCGAAGCAGGGCCTGAGGCCAGCCCTGATCAGTGACAGGCAGGGCGACTGGGCAGAGCCAGCAGGGAGAGAGGTGGTGAGGGTGGTGATGTTACCCACGGGGGCAGGGAGGGGTTTCCCAGGCCTGGGTGAACTCTGAGATGGGGGTGCCACTGGAGGAGGGCTGGGAGCCAAGAGGTGACATTTTCTGATCTTTGCTTGAAAAGGACACCTCTGGCTGCTGAGTGAACTGTCTAGAGGAGACTGATGGAAACATAGAGACAGATTGAACTGAAGAAGTAAAGTTGCTCGGTCATATCCGACTCTTTGCAACCCCATGGACTGTAGCCTATCAGGCTCCTCCATCCATGGGATTCTCCAGGCTAGAATACTGGAGTGGGTTGCCATTTCCTTCTCCAGGAGATCGTCTCCACCCAGGGATTGAACCCAGGTCTCCCACATTGTAGGTAGACACTGTACTGTCTGAGCCACCAGGGAAGTCCAGGTTAGGAGGCCACTTCAATAACTCAGGAAGAAATGCTGTGCGCTCACCCCAGGGTGGAGGCAGTGAAGGTGGTCAAATGTGGTTCAGTGCAAGATATTTTGAAAATACTGCCAACAGGTTTCCTTGTGGATTGCATTGGGTGGAGAGAGAAAGGGAGGCATCGAGAATGACTTCGAGGGTTTCAGCCTGAGCAGGTGGTACAGTGAAGTTGCCATGGATCACACGGGGAGACGTGAGGAGTGGGTTCAGGGAGGTCAAGTCAGGACGGTGGTTGAGGATGCTGAGTCTGTCTGATATGCAACAATGTGGAGCAGACAGATCCACGAGCCCCGAGTACAGGGAGAAGTCAGGGCTAGACTGCATTCTGGGCATCACCCATATGACGGCATTTAAAGCTGTAAGACCGGAAGGCCACTTAAAGACTAAGTGTCCCTGGAGAAGGCATCTGAGTCCTGAACCTGGACCATGCAGGGTTTCATCTTCTTTTAGGATGAAAAGAGGAGGAATTAGTAAAAGAGACCTAGGAAAAGTGGCCAGAGAGAGAGGAAAAGAACCAAGAGCATTTTGGGAGCCAAGTGAAGATAGATGCTGGCAAGAGCGTCTGAGTGGATGGAGCACTGGCCTTGAACAGGGCAACACGGAGGTCCTAGGTCACCTTGACACGCCGTTTTGGGGACATGGCAGAGTAAAAGCCTGGTTAGAGAGGGTCTAAGGGATAAGGTTGGACTCCTCTCCCACTCCCTTGGCACTTATTCCAGTTTTTCACTCAGTCCTCAAGCCTCCTCCTGCCTCACCCCTTCACTCATTCCAGGAATCCATCCTGTCTCACAGCTGATGGAAAGAACAGAGCCTTGGGTCAGAGCCCCCCACCTTCCATCTACCGAACACATACAATCTCTTGGCCTTACCTGCTCCTACCTCCCTCTATCCCTCCTGCCAGGGTGGTGCCCCCTCATGTGACCCAGACCCCTTCCATCTCCCCTTCCCAGAGGCCTCACCCCATGAACACCCCTCCTTTCCTGGTGTTCCCATCCATCCTCTCTGCTCACTGGCATGTCCCAGCAGTGAACGTTATGCTGCAGTCTGTACTGTCTTAAAAAATGTTTCCCTTGAGCGTATTTCTCTTTCCATCAAAGCTCTCAATTTCCTTTCTCTGTCAGTTTTCTTAAAATAGTCTACCTAGGATCTACCCTTGTGGGCTCACCTTCTGGTCAGGAGCACATCGGGCGAGCACAGCAGGGGGCACGGGTGCTGGCCCTGAGTTCATGCTCACAAAGGGGCACCTTTTCAGGCAGGAGATGTATAGACAAGGTGCCAAAGGGTGATGCCCCCCTCAATGGGGTCTGCTCACTCAGGTGTGGATCCTGGCACCCCACTGGGTCCTTCCCCCACTACCATCTGACTGTGATTTCCACTTCTGCATAAAGATAGCTAGAAAGATGCCTCCTTGCTCCCTCAGAGATGTGTGTGTGTGTGTGGCGGGGGGAGAGACACTGCACCAAAGAGAGAAAGCTGGACAAGATGAGGCAGGTAGTGGTATTCACCTAGGATGTCCCAGCAGAGACCAGAAGCCCACCTCAGTCATGGCCAAGACCTGGAGTCTGGCTTGAGTAAGTTGAAAAAAGGTGTGGGTCACGGTTAAAGGTTCAGAAATGAGGCAGCCAAAGGGACAAAGGAGGTGGAGGCCTTTCACGTGGGAAACGGATGGGACTGAACGTCCAGGTTTAACTGAGACGCGTGCAGGACTGACAGTTTGTGCCTAAGAAAGAAGTCAAGTGTCAGCCTTGGGCATGTTCAGGGATTTAGAGCCAAGCCTTGAACCTAAGCCCCGGGGTCCCTGTCCCCAGATGTGCCACAGAGGAATCAGCTAGAGGTGGAAGTCCAGCGCCCTGGCCCCCAGCCCCCGGGGCTCACACCCACCAATTCGGGGCCTCCTCCCCTTCCGTGGACATTATCTCTGCACCCCCAGCTCTACGGTCGGAGAGGGGAGCTGAATATTCAGTATCTGGGGAGACAATAAAAATCCCAGGAAGAACCTGGCTAAGGCAATTACCTCTGCATAAATGCATATATTATTCATCCGTGGCTTTGAATATATAAATAATACTGATACAATTTGCATGCGTTAAAAGGAGATGTAATTACCCACTGATGCCTGTGAGCGCCTGGTACCCACCGGCCACATCCTGAGCTGGCTGCCCCACCCCCAGAGCCCACCTTTGCCCTTTCTGGAGGCAGAATATATCAAACATGGGTATTCTGCACTGGTAAGGAAGCCAATCTTTGATGTCCTTGGGCTTTGGTTTTGGTGTTTTTTTTTTTAATGAACGTGTGGGCTGCTGTGGGTACCGAACTCTATTCTTAAAACTTTGGGCTATTTTAATATTATTATTGTTACTTTTTTTAAAAAATGCATTTTTTTACACAAATAATACATGTTCATTTTATAAAATTTGGAAAATAACAAAAGTTTGAAAGACTCACTCTATGTACTGCCCAGATATCAACACACCCTGTATTTGTCATATTTTTTCCCAGTCTTAATTTTCTATGCATAGATAAGTTTTTTTTGTAACAAACTCAAGATTATACATGTTTTGTAACCTGCTTTTATCTTTTGCAACATGTCATGAACAAATGAAGAAATATAAAAGGCTAATAAATATGAAAAGATACTCAACCTCACTAGTAATTAAGGAAAATACAAATGACAATAACATTGAGATATTAATTTTCACCTATCGCATTGTTAAAGATTTAAAATAATAATACCTACTGCTGGTGTTTGCATGTAGAAACAGGCTTTCCCAAACCATTGTCGCTGGGAGGGGTGTAAATTGGAAGAATAACTTAGCAATATGCTTAAAAACACACATGCCTCTTTTTCTCTGAAAATCTACTTTTTAGAATTTAAGTAATCACACAGGAGAAGATAACAGCAACGTAAATTATAGTGTTTTATCATAACAAAAAATTAGAAACAACTTTAATAGTCCAGTGTTGGGGATTAGTATAATAAGTTATCATCTGTCTATATAGCAAAATTCCATAAAGACAGTCAGTTACAATAACACATACAAATGGACAAACACCCTATACAATCAAGGGTAAAGAGTTGTTCCCAAAGTATTATTGGGACTTGTAGCTAAATGTGATAGGCTGAAAAAAATGTTTTTACTTCTACTTCTTCCTGAAACCCCACCAAAATAAAAGGAATGAAAGTGACATAAACCACGAGGACAAGGAAATGTAAGAAAAGATGAAAGATGTAAGTACACTGTTTGGAAATGCAATGAGGATGAGGAGTTAGAAATGCTGGAAAAGACAAACATCATGAGTTGACAGAGAGGATGCCAACAAAGAGCTCCCCAAAGCATAATGCAGCATGCCCAGAAAGATGCAGGGACTGGGGGCATCAGCCTTCTAGGAAGATGGGGCTGAGGTGTGGGGCTGAAGCAGGAGGGTGTGTCCAGACACTCATTCAACAAACACTGGGCATCCACTATGCTAGACTTCTGCTGTCATGGAGCCTGCATTCTAGGTGGGGAGAGAGATTATCAATCAGCCAAGACACAGGGCATATTAGACAGTGATAAGAGCTCAGGAGGAAAATGAGAGAGAGTAACCAATAGAGAATATGACATAAGAAGGGGGTGCAGTCTTAGAGAGGCCTCCCTGAGAAGGTTATATGTGAGTCAAGACTTATAGGAAGAAAGGAACCCCCTGGCTTCCTTGCTATCACTCTAAACCAACTCTCCAACCCTCCACTGAAGCGTTAGATTCTACCCTTTTTGCTACTCCAGTGAATTGCCCAGGTGGTCCAGTGATTCAAGAATCCACCTGCCAATGCAGGCGACACAGGTTCCATCCCTGGTCTGGGCAGAGTTCACATGCCATGGGGCAACTAAACCTGCACAATACGACTACTGAGCCCATAGGCCACAACTACTGAAGTCCACGCACCCTCAAGCCCATGTTCTGCAACAAGAGAAGCCACAGTAATGAGAAGCCCACACACAGCAACTAGAGTAGCCTCTGCTTGCTACAACTACAGAAAACCCACATGTAGCAATGAAGGCCCAGTGCAGGCAAAAATAATAAATACATTAAAAAAAAAAAAATCTGCCTTGCAATGCAGGGGGCACAGGTTCAATCCCTGATCAGGGAACTAAGATTACACATGCCGCAGAACAACTAAGCCTGCACGGCCCAGCACTCAGTCCAAATGCCACAACTAGAATCTGCAGGTTGCAACAAAAGCTCCTACATGAAACAACACAGATCCTGCGTGATGCAATTAAGACCCAGGGCAGTCAAATAAATAAATGAATAAATAAATATATAGGGAACTGCCCAGTAATTCTACCCCCCTCTCTCCTACATCACCAAATTTCCCTCCCAGCTGATCATTCTCATCATTCCATGAACATGCTGACACTTCTTCCATCTTACAGAAAACAATGATTGATTCCACTTCCCCCTCCAGCTACCGCCCTATTTCTCAACTCCCTTTTGTAGCAAAATGCTCCAAAGTGTTATTTATGTCCATGTTTTTCACTTTCCCCCTTCTATCTCTCCTAAACCCACCACTTCTTGGAAACCACTCACATCCAAGCCACCAGTGATCTCCATGCTGCTAATTCTGGGGGTCAGCTCTTGGTCCTTACCTGCCCTGGCCTCTCAGCAGCATTCAGCACAACTGCTCATCCCCTTGGAAACGTGTTCTTCACTTGGCTCCAGGATAGCACATTCCTGGCTTTCCTCCCACCTCGCAGCTGTTCGCCAGTCTTACTGAGACATCTGCCTAACCGCTCTGTGCTTCCAGTCTTGTTCCCCCATCTGTTCTCTTCTCACATCCAGAAAGGCCTTCCCCAACCCCAAATCTCATTTCTATATATCCCAATAAGCACAACCCTTCTTAAACCAGTGCATGATACAAATATTGTCACTGTATTTTTGTGCCATCAGATGGAAAAGGTTAGAAAGAACTAAGCTGGAAATTTTCTTATTTTCTGAGGATGAGCCCAGGGATATAGACCTGCCAAGTCTTTTCCTGTTTGTGAAAGCACATCGGCTGCTTTCATGCAGGAAAACACAGGTGTAAAATCTTATGCCACAAAATCTTCTCTTCATAATTCTATAGGCTCTGCTTCATTGTGCTGTCTTTAGCATACTGGATCAGTCTGGGCAAGTCTAATTTTGGTTCTCCAGAGATAACTTTCATCTGCCTATATCCCTATGGGGTTTTATTCCTATAGCAAAAAACATGGACCATGTCTGTGTGCATTATCTCTAGAAAGTAATTTGTATATTTTAACCTTTGAGTTTACTAATTTTTTCATTTTTGAAAAATTTTCTTCCATTATATCCTTCATATTACTTCTGGTCCATTTTCCCCCTGCTCATTCACAAATACCAATTAATTTAGCAGTACCTATTAAGTACTTATAGATTACCAATTAATTAGGTCTCTCTTCTCTGTCACTTCTATTAATCATTTTTTAAAAACTGTTATCCTTTCCTGATTTACAGAAAAGCTTCTCAACTTTTCCTCTAAAACATAGATTCCATTTTCTTCAGTGTTTATTTTTTCTTAATCACTGTTTCTAATGTTAATTTTAACTGTAATCTTATTTTTATTTCCTTTTACAGTATTCTAGATCTAATGCTAGTCTACTTTTATTTCTTCTCACTTCATTCCTAGATTCCTTTGCAACTCCATCCTTGGTCTTATCATCCCCTGTTTTTATAATGCTCATGTTTTTCCTCACCTTTTTTCTTGAGAGAGCAAAGCAAACAAATACTTTCAAAAATTTACTTTTGCTTCATGTGGCAAGATTTCTCTAAAAATGTGTGCTTTCCATACCGACTCCACATTTCACAGTGCAGTCTTTTTATAACCCAATGCAGCCTACACTTTCCCTGGTTATTCACCTTTACTCTTGACTTTACAGTGAACAAGCTGGAGGCACCTCCCTGCTTCCTTGCATATCTCACACAGGAAGGCCAGTGCTTATGAATGGCCCCAGGTATCATTCTGATGGGTTTCTTTCTTAATTTCATTATTTACATGGATGTTGTGACTTGAGAAGGACTCTCATGGTGGACCTGCCAGGTCATTAGGAGTACTATGTATTTCTGGGTACTCTGAACCCTCTGTAATTCTTTCCTTGCAGGAAATAATTAGTGAACAACTACAATCCCCAGAAAGCACCTCTCCTCTCTTTCTGGTTAGTTTCCTCCAGAGCCTCCCAACCCCACAGTGAAGGCACCCAGCAGCACTTCACTGTTGGGAAATGTGCTTCAGGGGGGCCTTAATTTTGGAGATGAGAGAACGATACAGGGGGAAGGGCAGGATTCCTTGTGTTGGCTACTGGAAATTGTATCTGTGGGGTGGCAGATTTTTTTAAACAGGAGTCCTGGTCAAAGCACTGTCCTTCTATCCTGTGTCAGATTTGGGATGGTAGGTGACTCTAAGGATATCCAGGACATCCTTTGGCTTATTTTACAAACTAGCAGAGTTACTATTGGGCTTCCTGGTGGTTCAGTGGTAAAGAATCCACCTGCCAATGCAGAAGATGTGGGTTTGATCCTTGGGTGGGGAAGATCCCCTGGAGAAGGAAATGGCAACCCACTCCTGTATTCTTGCCTGGGAAATCCCATGGACAGAGGAGCCTGGTGGGCTACAGTCCATGGGGTTGCAGAAGAGTCAGGCATGACTAAACAACAACAAAGAGTTTCTATTATGTTTTAGGTGCTCTTAAATCCATTTCATCATTTTATCCAGAACAATATGTTAGGTAAGGACTACTACTATCTCATTTTACAGACAGGACCAGTGAAACTCAGAGAAGTCATAAAAATGTTTCCAAGGTCACCCAGTTAGTAAGTGACAGAACTGGAATTCAAAGGCAGGTACATAAAACTAAATGCCCGTGCTTCTCTGTTTCTCTCTCCCTCTCTTCAAATATAAGTGAAATTCACATAATATAAAACCAACCACTTCCCTCATAGCTCAGTTGGTAAAGAATCCGCCTGCAATGTAGGAGACCCCAGTTCAATCCCTGGGTCAGGAAGATCCACTGGAGAAGGGAAAGACTACCAACTCTAGTATTCTTGGGCTTCCCTTGTAGCTCAGCTGATAAAGAATCTGTCTGCAATGTGGGAGACCTGGGCTCGATCCCTGGGTTGCGAAGATCCCCTGGAGAAGGGAAAGGCTACCCACTCCAGTATTCTGGCCTGGAGAATTCCATGGACTAAGTCCATGGGGTCACAAAGAGTCAGACACAACTGAGCAGCTTTCACTTAAGTATACAACTCAGTGACATTTCATCCATTCACAGTTCTGTGTAATCGTGGACTCGATCTCATTCCCAAACATATCATCCTCCAGAATACAACCCCAGACCCATTAAGCAGTCACTCTGAGTTCCCTGTGCCCACTCTCTCAGTCATTCCCTCTCAGCAGCACTGGCAACTCCATCTTCGCTGGGGGCCCTGCTGCCACCATGGTGGAGGTAGGGTGAACCCTGTCACCTGTGCCTGCCCTCAGCCCTTCCCTGGTGCTCCGCAGCAGTCTCGCCCAGGCCAGTCACCTCACCCGAAGGGAGAAAAAATCCTGCCCTGGGTCAGTCCTGTTCCCTGCCTGCATGCTGCAGCCTGGAGCCCTTCCTGGATGTCCTGTCCTGACTGCTAGTTGCCTGCCTCAGTTTCCTACCCAGGTCCAGCACTGCTCTTTCATGCAAGGTCAGGAGTCCTGCTTCGGTGGATTCCAGGCTCTCTGCCCTTCCTGCCACCTCCAGATTAAAATGATGAGTCAGAGTCTCCCTGAGGCCACACCCTGGAACACAGAGGTCACTTTTTCTGGTCCTGGTCCCCCACAGCCAGCGTCTTCCCTCCCTTCTTGACCTGTGGTCCTGCACAGCCCCTCTCAGGGGTTGCACTGTGTGAGGGGACAGCTGTCAGCCCCGTGACATCCTTCTGTTACCCAGAGCTCCTCTGAGTCAGAAGCTCTGAGTGGTCACTGAGCCCCACGTCTAGACTCAACACAAGCCCATCTACTTGACCACGAACACTTGGCAGCAATACACGTGGCCCTCTGGGACCCTTCGTCTCCATAGAGAGAAGTTTCTGGACCTGAACTATCTTCAATCTGATTTTGCTGCAGCCAGGGAGAAACCCTGTGTCACAAGCCTCCAGACTGCTCACCCACTCGACTGGATGAAGTCCACATTAATGGCCAAACAACTGCCTGAAAGTGATAAGGTCACCTGAAGAGCTCTCCTATTGGCGGGCTTGATGCCAGCATGGCTGATGGGGGTCTCTCTGCCTTCCCCTTCCCGGCTGAGGCAGCCAGATCTGGAGCACTGCTTCTGTAGGGTCTGTGTCAACAAGACCACAGGTTGGGAGAGGAAGGTCTGCCCAGGGTTTTGGATGCTTGGCATGTGCTGGCAGGTGTTGGCATCACAGTGAACACCCCCATGCAGTGGTCCAGCCAGTGGCTAAAGGTGGGGCTTGGGCTCAGCCAGGTCCCTGAGGTCTCCCTGTTCCCTCTGTGGAGTGTCTGTGCTTTTCAGAGCTGTGAAGGCAAAAACGAGACGATGTGTGGGGGATGTCTGGCAGAGTGCCTGGCTCATAATAAACTCAATAAATGTCAGCTGCATCTAGTTAGGGTGAGCTGGCCTTGGAGGCATTATTTATTATTATTATTGATTCTAGAACTCTATACACACTGTCTGTGGGACTGCAGGGTATGAGAGTCCTCATACACGCATCTACAGGTTTATGTTCCCATAGGGCACCCTCATGTCTATATCTGCTTGCCTTCCCTCCCTTCCTCGGTCACCGGCCTGTCAGTGAGCATCTCCTTAGGGCTAGGGGCAAATGCAGGGTGATGATGCTCAGGTCTAACAAGGTCAGCATGTCGCCGTGTGCCTGCATCTCAGTTGTTTGTGTGAATGGGTGCATAATGGGGGGTGCATGTCTGCAGTGATGTCTCCACGTGTCTGTGTTTCTCTGCATGACTGTGTCCATGTGTCACTGCATCTGCTGGGGCTGCCGTAACCAAATTCCATGGGCTGAATGGATTAAACAGCAGACATTCATTTTCTCACAATTCTGGAGGCTAGACGTCCATGATCAAGGTGCTAGCAAATTTGGTTTCTTCATGAGAACTCTCTTCCTGGCTTGTAGACGGCCACCCTCTCACTGTGTCCTCATGTGGCCTTTCGTCTGCACATGCAGAGACACACACACAGAGAGAGAAAGGCAGATATCTCTTTTATTTCTTATTAAGGGCACCAGTCCTATTAGATTAGGGCCCCATCCTTATGACTTCATTTAACCTTAATTACCTCCCTAGAAGTCCTAGGTCCAAAAAGAGCTACATTGGGGGTTAAGATTTTAACACATGAATTTGAGTGGGGGACACAATTTAGTCCAATGCAATGTAAGACTGGTGTGTGTGTGTGCGTGTGCACGTTTGCTTATGTGCATGTATATGCATATATCCTGGGTTAATGCGCATGTGTCTATCTGCATGTGTGTTTCTGTCTCTTCATGCAGCTGGTGGGGGCGGATGGTGAGGAGCCACACCTGCCAATCACCCCTCCCACCTGAGGCCAGGGCGCCAACAGAATCCAGCGTGGGCTCCTCTCTGCCGATCAAGGTCTATAAATAAAGTTGTCTCCCTGGCATGTTCCACACCACACACAGCTCTTTAATAAAATTGGCTGAGATTTGTGGATAAGCCTGAAGCAAAGTCAATGCTCGGTGTCAATCCCACGCTAAGAGGGGCCTTCAGGGGTCAAGCTGCTTCCTGTATATGATTCCATATCAAAGATATGTCAGCTGGGTGCTAACCAGCTCCTGGAGCTCAGGGGGATGCCAAGCCCTGGCCAGGTGCACTCTAGGGCCCCTGGACTGGGGTACCAGTGAGCAAGTGGGGAGGGGATGAGGGGACAAAAGACAAAGTCAGCTTCTGCATGGGACTCAGCTACTCACAGCCTTTGGGACTAACTCCATCTTCCCTGTCTAAGCTGTGGAAGGGAGGCAGCCACTCCCCAGCTATACCTCCAGCTTCCTGGTCTGGAAGGGCATGTGTTGAGGGGTACTACTCCCCTGATCTGCAAGAAGCCTTTGCCCAAAGTCCTATGCACAGTCTTCTGAGGGCACGTAGGAGTTCCCTGGCTTCCCCCAGCTCCTGGCCAATGGAGGAACCAGGGTGTGCGGAGTCCTCAGGGACTCTGCTGCTCTGGGCCACTTGGGGAGGAAGAACATCTAATAGGCATGCCGGCCACACTCGGTGAGGCAGAAAGAGGGGAAATCAAAAGAAGTTTGGTTTAATTAAGTATCAGGGAAGATTTATGCAACTTCCTCTCCTTGTCATAAATATTAATGAGGGCAGTGAGCAGTGGGCTCCGGCAGCATCCAGAACTCAACAGCTGGCTCAGGAGAGTGGAGGAGGATAGGGCTGGAGGTGAGGGGGACGACAGCTGCCTCGCAACACACACACACACACCCTCAGGAGCAGCTTTAGCAGCTCTTAGCTAGCACAGATGTTGGGGTGAGTCCCTTTCCAAGTATTTGGCCACTGGCCAGGAGGTCCAGGAAAGGGAAGTGGCCTCCTTCCTGCCCCTAGGCCAAGCTGGAGTTTGGGGCAGGGTTCCCTCAGCAGCCTGTCCTTGCCCCCCGTTTGGGACCAAGTCAACTCTGGCCTGAGGGGAGGCATGGGTGTGATAGCAGTGATGGGGTGGGAGTGCTTGAGGGACCAAGGGGCACTCGTCAGGGTCTGAGAGCAGAGTAGCAGGTAGCGTGTGAAGGTGGAAGTAAGATGGTATGTAAGATGTTATGGTAAGTAAGAGGATATGGGGTTCCCAGGAAAGAGCTGCATTAGCATGGAAAACGGCAGGGCATGTCGCAGCCGGGCGGGAAGGAGGGGACCAAGCTAGCTATGATAGGGAGCAAGGTGCCCCAAGGGCAACTGATGGCAGGGCTCAAACAGAACCAACAGTGGTTGATTCTAAGGAACCAGCTCTAGGATTATAGAGGCTGACAAGTCCCAAGACTTGTAGTCAACAAGCTGGAGAGCCAGGAGAGACCACGGTGTCATTCCAGCCAGAAACCAGCAGGCTGAAGGGCTGATATTTCAGTCTGAGACTGAAAGCAAGGAAAGCTGATGACCCAGCTCAGCAACCAGGCAAACCAGTCTCCTTCCTACTTGCAGTAGAGTTGGCCTTACTTTTTTTTCTAGCCAGGCCTTGGCAATCAGCTTTACTAAGTCTACCGATTCAGATGCTAATCTCATCCACAGTGTTCTCACAGACACACCCAGAAAAATGTTTGACTGAAGATCCTGGCACTCCCAGGCTCAGACAAGTTTACAAACAAAATTAACCATCACAGCAACCTTAGTTCCATCCAGTGAAGGAGTTCTGGGGACAGACAGGTCACACCTGGTGTCCTGATCAGGGCAAGGCCACCAGAGCACTCACCCCAAGCCCCAGCATCCTAGGTCATTGGTTAAGGCGCTCTGTTCGCTAGGTATAGAGCCAGGCAGGGGCTGCTGTTGAGGGTAGATGCTCTGAGGGCCAGTGCACTGGGAGCGGTAAAGGAACCTGAGGGGCCGGGAGCCCCAGCAGTCCTACTCGGTATGGCCCTCTCCCTGTGTGGGGTCAGGGTGGCATGAATATTGAGAAAGAAGCCAAGGCTCAGACTTCCCTGGCGGTCCAGTGCAGGGGACACTGGTTCAATCCCTCTTCTGCGAACTAGATCCCACATGCCACAGAGTAACTAAGCCTCTACGCCATAACTACCAAGCCCACGGTCGAAAGCCCACAAGCTGCAATGACTGAGCCCAGGTCCTGCAAGTACTGAAACCCAGGCACCTAGAACCTGTGCTCTCTTGTGGCTACAAGTGAAGCCACCGCAATAAGAAGGTTGAGCATTGCAATGAACAGTAGCCCCTACTCACCTACAGAAACTAGAGAAAGCCTGCATGCAGCAACAAAGACCCAGCCAGCAGAGGCAGAAAGAAATATTTTTTTGAAGGAAAAAAAAAAAGGACTTTAAAAAAAAAAAGGTGATGCTTTTGAACTGTAGTGTTGGAGAAGACTTTTGAGAGTCCCTCGGACTGCAAGGAGATTCAACCAGTCCATCCTAAAGGAAATCAGCCCTGGATATTCATTGGAAGGACTGATGCTGAAGCTGAAACTCCAATTCTTTGGCCACCTGATGTGAAGAACTGACTCACTGGAAAAGACTCTGATACTGGGAAAGATTGAAGGCAGGAAGAGAAGCGGACAACAGAGGATGAGACGATTGGATGGCATCAATGACTCGATTGACATGAGTTTGAGCAAGCTCTGGGAGTTGGTGATGGACAGGGAGGCCTGGCATGCTGCAGTCCATGGGGTCGCAAAGAGTCGGACACGACTGAGCAACTGCACTGAACTGAAAAAGGACCAGGCTCCCCTTTATTCACTGGGCAGATTTTGACAGCACCACATCGTGCCTGACATGACTTCTCCTGAGCCCTTTTGTGGCCGTGCCCTGTGCACTCGGGAACATGGCCTTGGGAGCCCACAGCAGCTTGCCAACAGAACTGCTATAGTCTTGCTGTTACAGGTAACAGGGGAGGTC
This sequence comes from Dama dama, assembly GCF_033118175.1. Lineage (NCBI taxonomy): Eukaryota > Metazoa > Chordata > Mammalia > Artiodactyla > Cervidae > Dama > Dama dama. Next base: position 9,807,369 of record NC_083691.1, read on the forward strand.
CAGAAGGGTTTCCAAATGTGCCCAAGGAGTGGATGGGGGTTGGGGCTAGAACCCAGGTCTGCCTGGCTCCAGTCATGGGAGCGGCTACCTCAGCTGAGGACCTCATTCCCTGGGGATCTGTGTGTCTGGTTTGCATCTCTCTAACTCTATTGTTGGAAACTGGGAAGATCAGGCTTCTAGATTCCCATCTGTGACTGCAGGGAGCTGGGGGTGGAAGACGAAATTTAAGACACAGTCACCAATCCACTGACTCCCTCCGTCTCCACCCCCATCCCAGACCAGACCAGTATCTCCCCTTCTGTCATCCCCCAAGGTCAGTCAAGTCTAGACGGAAACCTTCCTTATGGACGCCAAAGTCCCTGAAGACTGAGAACAATCACTCATAAATTTTGGAGGGCTCCGCTAAAGCCAAGCACATTATATGCATTCTTTCACATCATTCCCAGAATAAGCTTTTAAAGGAAGATGATAATTATCCCCATTTATTGATGAGCAGTCAGCTCAGAGATGTTATGTGACTTGCCCAGGATCACACGGACATAACAATGGATCAAAATAGATCTTCAGGATCCGTAGTGGCAAATCCCTACATTTGAGTCCTCGATTGAAGGATGATGTCAGGTCAGCCTCAGCATCATCTGGGAACTTGTTAGAAATGTAGATCCTCGTATCCCTCCCCAGACCTCCTACATCAGAACTCTGAGGGTGATTCTGGGGCCCACACAAGTTTGAAAACCATTGACCCAGTTTAAGCTAAGCCATCTGCTGGGCAAGGCCACTCAGCTCACCCAACAACACTCAGGATCCCAGACCTGGAAGAAGGTCACTGTCTCAGGGTCCTGCTCTTCTCTGAGCCCGCAGGGAAGGCAGGAAAGGAGCAGAACCTCACCCTTCACCAGACAGTGTCTACTCCTAAGGTTCACTTTCCCAGCTTCCCACCCCAATTCCTACCCAACCTTCTACTCTATCCACATCCCTCGTCTCTTTCTCTAGAAGGAAATGTCCTTGGCTCCCATCTTTCCTCCTTATCAACAGAAACAAAGGTGGCCTTGTTCCTGGGTCCTCTAACCCAGGCTTCACTCTGGACTTGAGCCAGCCCCGACTCCCTCACAGCTCCGACTCCCCTAGTCATCTGGGCCCCACTCTCAGGGCCCTCTCTGATGAGAAAGCCTTCTGCGTGCCAGTCCCAGGGCCAGCGGGGAGCCAGCAGCTCTGAACTGTGGATCACTCCCACCTTCCTGATCCCAAGCCTCTTCCTGGCATCAGATGTGAGCCAGCCTCTAGTGATACAGGAGGGAGGCAGCCCGAGGCACCCCTTGGCACCTCTTTGTACCAGTTAGCTATGCTATGTGACGAATCACCCCAAATCTTAGTGACTCAAAGTAACCACCATTTACCAGGGCACACTCATCTTCAGGTGGGCCAGGCTTGGCTGATCCAGGCTGGTCTCCCTCCTGCATCTCCAGTCAGAAGTGCGGATGAAGGCTGGCTGGGATTCACTACCCTAGGGGCAGCCTCAGACACACCTGGTACACCTGCTGTCGGTAATGGTGTGCCCAGGAGGCCCGCCCAGGCTTTCCTCATGGCCAAAGCAAGGCTCTGAGAGAGCACGCAGGAGAGGGCAAAGCCTCTGGAGGCCCGGGCTTCGACTGGCACGGCACAGCTTCTTCTGTATTCTATTGGCCAAAGCGAGTTGCAGGCCAGCCTGGATTCAATGAGCAGGCAAATAAGGGCCACCTCCTGAGGGAAGGAGCTGTGTCAAAGGGCATGGAGGCATGGATACAGCAAGGAGTGGATAAAATTGGATGCATTTTTTGCAATCTCACTAAACCTCATCCTCAAAACTTCCAGATTTTTCAGACCCCACTTTGGCCTGAAGGCTTGACCCACCAGGTGTCATTACAACAGAGACTGACCAGGTCCCCAACATTTGGCCAGATCACTGTATTAGAAGCTCCCATAGTCCAGCCCCCTCTCTCTTCCAGCCCCATCCCCTTAGCCATTCCCCATCACTGCTCTGCCTCAGTGGACTCCCAGCTGCCACATGGACCATGGGAGAGGGCCAGGAGATTGGCAAACACATATTAAGGTCCAGTGCTAGGACCAGCTAAGACAGGGAGGTCAATATCTCCATTCTGTAGCTCCAACCTACAGCACTTGGGCAACCTTCCAAAGAATTGCAACTTCTATGCCAGATTTACTCGGTATTTGGAACAAGAGTGGGCAAGAGACCCATGCCAAGCCACGTGCTGAATGTACCCTGGTGCTGTCAGCTGAGGGTAGGGCAGTACACAGCCACTGGCCTGCCCGACCCAAGACTCTGTGGTGTGCACCTGACCCCAGGCCTGTCTCATGTGCTAGGAGTCAGGGAGCAGGCAGGCCAGAGCCTGAAAGGCTTTTGCACAGAAGTCATAAACAAAAAGACTACAGAATGGGAGAAAACACTTGCAAATGATGCGACTGACAAGGAATTAATTTCCAAAATACACAAACAGCTCATACAGCTTGGCATCAATGCCTCTGCCATATATCAAATAGTTGGAATCATACAGAATGTGGCTTTTTAGATTGGCCTCTTTCATTTAGTCATAGGCATTTAATGTCCCTTCAAGTCTTTCCATGGCTTGTGATCTCATTTCTTTTTATCACCGAATAATACTCCACTGTCTGGATGTCGCACTGTTCATTTATCCGTTCACCTACTGAAGGACATCTTAGTTTCTTCCATGTTTTGGTAATTATGATTAACGCTGCCATAAAGATTCAGGTGCAGGGTTTTGTGTGAACATAAAGTTTCAACTCCTCTGAGGAGATACTGAGATTGCATCCACGTACTGCATTTCGGACTCTTTTGCCATGATGGCTACTACATTTCTTCTAAGGGATTCCTGCCCACAGTAGTCGATATAATGGTCATCTGAGTTAAATTCACCCATTCCAGTCCATCTCAGTTTGCTGATTCCTAGAATGTCAACGTTCACTCTTGCCATCTCCTGTTTGACCACTTCAAGTTTGCCTTGATTCATGGACCTAACATTCCAGATTCCTATGCAATATTGCTCTTCACAGCATCGGACCTTGCTTCTATCACCAGTCATATCCATAACTGGGTATGTCAAAAATGACAGAATGATCTCTGTTCATTTCCAAGGCAAACCATTCAATATCATGGTAATCCAAGCCTATGCCCCAACCAGTAACACTGAAGAAGCTGAAGCTGAACGGTTTTATGAAGACCTACAAGAACTTTTAGAACTAACCCCCCAAAAAAGATGTCCTTTTCATTATAGGGGACTGGAATGCAAAAGTAGAAAGTCAGGAAACACCTGGAGTAACAGGCAAATTTGGCCTTGGAGTACAGAAAGAAGCAGGGCAAAGGCTAATAGAGTTTTGCCAAGAGAATGCAATGGTCATAGCAAACACCCTCTTCCAACAACACAAGAGAAGACGCAACACATGGACATCACCAGATGGTCAACGAAATCAGATTGATTATATTCTTTGCAGCCAAATATGGAGAAGCTCTATAGAGTCAGCAAAAACAAGACCAGGAGCTGACTGTGGCTCAGATTATGAACTCCTTATTGCCAAATTCAGACTTAAATTGAAGAAAGTAGGGAAAACCACTAGACCATTCAGGTATGACCTAAATCAAATCCCTTATGATTACACAGTGGAAGTGAGAAATAGATTTAAGGGACTAGATCTGATAGACAGAGTGCCTGATGAACTATGGACGGAGGTTCGTGACATTGTACAGGAGACAGGGATCAAGACCATCCCCATGGAAAAGAAATGCAAAAAAGCAAAATGGCTGTCTGAGGAGGCCTTACAAATAGCTGTGAAAAGAAGAAAAGCGAAAAGCAAAGGAGAAAAGGAAAGATATTCCCATCTGAATGGGAGTTCCAAAGAATAGCAAGGAGAGACAAAAAAGCCTTCCTCAGTGATCAATGCAAAGAAATAGAGGAAAACAATAGGGTGGGAAAGACTAGAGATCTCTTCAAGAAAATTAGAGACACCAAGGGAACATTTCATGCAAAGATGGGCTCAATGAAGGACAGAAATGGTAGGGACCTAACTGAAGCAGAAGATATTAAGAAGAGGTGGCAAGAATACACAAAAGAACTGTACAAAAAAGAGAGGAGAAGGGGACGACAGAGGATGAGACAGCTGGATGGCATCACCGACTCGATGGACATAGGTTTGGGTAGACTCTGGGAGTTGACGATGGACAGGGAGGCCTGGCGTGCTGCGATTCATGGGGTCACAAAGAGTCAGACACGACTGAGCGACTGAACTGAGGAGATACTGAGGAGTATAATTGCTGGATTGTATAGTAAGAATATGTTTCGTTTTGTAAGAAACCACCAAACTGTCTTCCAAAGTGGCTGTGCCATTTGGTACTCCTACCAGCAGTGAATGAGAGTTTCTGTTATTCCACATCACTGCCAGCATTTGGTGTTGTCAATGACCCAGATTGTTTTGCCCCAACTCGCTTTGGCCAATAGAATAGAGGAGAAGCTGAGGCTATCCTAATAGGTATATAGTGGTGTATCTAATAGCTGTATTTCACTGTTGTTTTTAAATCTGTATTTCCCTGACAATGTATGATGTAGAGCAGGTGTGTACATTTCTAACTTTGAAACATTTTGCCAAATTACATCCCATAGATATTTTACGCATTTACATGTTTTCTCACACCTGTGTCAAGACTGTGTTATCAAGATTTTGATGTCTGACAATTTGATAGATTAAAAGGGTATTTTGCCATAGATTCCATTTCTGTTGTTATGAATAGGATTCAGTGTCTTCTCATTTGCTTAAGAGCTGTTTGAATTTGCCTTTTTAGAAAACTGCCTCTTAAAGCCTTCTGTCCTTAGCTCTTCTAATGAGTTGTTGTATTTTTAAAAATTTATTTGTAAGCATTCTTTATATTAAAATGCAGTCATCTATTTTTCAATATGTTACACATATTTCTAGTGTGTTATCTGTCTTCTCACACTATTTATCTTACACATTAAACATTTTGTTTATTTTAATCTAATACTATAATTGTTTGTGTAGTTCCTAGGTTCTGTGTCTTGTTTAGAAAGCTCTCTCAAGATAAGACTATTCTTTTTGAATCTTTTTTTTTTAATGACTTTTATGTTTTCCAACTTTTTGTATTTAAACATTTGAGATGTATAGAACTTATTTTGATATAAGGAATAAGGTACAAATCCAAGCTGTGTGTTTGTAAGTCGCTCAGTCGTGTCCGACTCTTTGTGAGCCCATGGACCATAGCCAGCCAGGCTTCTCTATCCATGGAATTCTCCAGGCAAGAATACTGCAGTGGAGGGCCATGCCCCTCTCCAGGGGACCTTCCTCAACCCAGGGATTGAACCCACATCCCCTGCATTGCAGGCAGTTTCTTTACCATCTGAGCCCTCAGGGATGCCCATGGAATTAATTTTTATGTAAGGAATAAGATACAAACCCAAGCTACTTTTTTCCAAAATGGTTGCCCAGTTGTCTCAATGCCATTTATTCAATACTCATTTTCCCCCTTTGATAAGAAATGCTGCCTTTATCATATTAAATTCTCATTTCTTACAGGATAAATTTCTGGATTTTACTTGATTATCATCCAGGTTTTCTGCCCTTGCCCCATGACCAGTTGCTACTATGTCCTAACAACAAGCAAAAGAGCTGAACACACTGAAAATTCAACGCCTTTTCTTGAATCTGTAAGAGGGGTGAGAATACAGGGGGAAACACTGCCCCTTAGATAGAGAGAAGGGTGGATGTAGAGGGTCATAGCTTACCAGAGCAGAGATTTAAGGTCTCTTAGATTTTATCTGGTTCATAGCAGGAATCAGTGCCTTGAAGGAAATCCTGGACTGTAATTAACAAATTGCTGGAGGCTCTGTGTGGACATGTCTGAGAGGCTGGAACATGGAAGCAATCTAGATGTCCATTGACAGATAAATGGATAAAGAAGTTGTGGTATATATACACAATGGAATATTACTCAGCCATAAAAACAAATGCATTTGAGTCAGTTCTAATGAGGTGGATGAACCTAGAACCTATTATACAGAGTGAAGTGAGTCAAAAAGAGAAAGATAAATACCATATTCTAACACATATACATGGAATCTAGAAAAATGGTACTGAAGAACTTATTTACAGGACAACAATGGAGAAACAGACATAAAGAATAGACTTAATGGACATGGGGAGAGGGGAGGAGAGGGTGAGATGTATGGAAAGAGAACACGGAAACTTACATTACCCTATGTAAAATAGACAATGGGAATTTGCTGTTATGGCTCAGGAAACTGAAACAGGGGATCTGTGTCAACCTAGAGGGGTGGGATGGGGCGGGAGATGGGAGGGAGGTTCAAAAGGGAGGGGATATATGTGTACCTATGGCTGGTTCATGTTCAGGTTTGACAGAAAACAGCAAAATTTTGTAAAGCAATTATCCTTCAATAAAAAGTAAACTAAAAAAAAAAAAAACTCCATGGAGGACCCCTACAGTTTTGTAGACTCCATGAGGGTGACCAAGTTCTCACAGTCAACCTCAGGGGTAAATCCCCTTGTGTTTCTGGCAGGGGAAAGAGAAGGGAATTTGAAACACCCAGAGTTCTCTGATCTAAAGGAGGCATGTCCTCCCTTAGGAGAAGCTAGTTAACCAGAGTCTTATTGACCTGGAGGGAGGGAAATACTCAATTCCATCCCACTGTAGTCAACCTGTCTAACCTGAGCAGGAGAAAATGTTGAGAAACACTCATGAATTTCACAGTCCAGAGGCACAGGCTCAGAAAAAGATTGAGACTGATCATAGGATTAAATAACACATCCCCTCCCCCAACTCCTCACCATCACATCACTAAAAGCCTATTTACAGCAGTTTCTTTTACCCAGTATATCATGTTTGGCTCTCAAGGGAGGGGGGGCGGGGTGGGGCGGGGGGGAATTGCCAGGCATACTAAAAGGCCAAAAACACAATCTGAAGAGACAGAGCAAGAATCAGAACCAAACATGGCAAGAAGGTTGAGGTGATCAGACCAAGAATTTAAAGCAACTATAATTAATATGCTAAGGGCTCTAATAGATAAAAATCAACAGCATTCAATAACAGATGGTCAAGGTAAGCAAAGAGATGAAAATTCTAACAAAGAACAGAAAAGGAAGTCTAAAGATCAAAAACATTGTAACAGAAATAGAGACTACCTTTGATGGGCTTATAAGTAGAGTGGACACAGCTGAGCAAAGAACCTTTGCCAGTGAGACTCTATAAATAGAAACCTCTAAAACTGAATAGGAAAGGGAACAAAGATTGAAATGAGCAGAAGAAAATATCCAAGGAATGTGGGCTGGCTACAAGAGGTACAGCATACACATAATGGGAATACCAGAGAAAGAGAGAGAGAAAGGACCAAAAGAAATACTTGAAACAATAATGATGAAGACTTTCCCTAAATTAGTGTCAGGCACCAAACCACAGACCCAGGAAGCTCAGAGAACACCAAGTGTTCCCAAAAGACTCTACATAGGCATATTCCTTTCAAACTACAGAGAATCAAAGATAAAAGGAAATCCTGAGAGAAGCCAGAGGGGGTGGGGGGGAATGCCTTACCAACAGAGGAACAGAAATAAGGATTACATCCAATTTCTCCTTCAGAAACCATGCCAGCAAGAAGAGAAAGCTGTGAAACATTTAAAATGTTAAGATAAAAAATCTTATGTAATCTTAAAGAATTACATGCCCTTTGAAAGTATCCTTTAAAAATGAAGGAGAAACAGTGTTTTCTGGTTTTTTTTTTTAAATATATATGCCCAGGGGTGGAATTGTTGGGTCATATGGGAGTTCTATTTTTAGTTTCTGAGAAACCACTGTGCTGTTTCTTACAGAGGTGGCACCAATGTACATTCCCACCAACAGTGTATGGGGGAAGGGTTCCCTTTTCTTCACATCCTTGCCAACACTTGTTACTTGTGTTCTTTTTGATGATAGCCATTCTGACAGGTGTGAGGTGATATCTCACTGTGGTTTTGATTTGTGGACTCATAGATATGGAGAATGAACTAGTGGTTACCAGTGGGGTGAGGGGAAGGGGGAAGAGCAACATAGGGCTAGGAGAGTAAGAGGTACAAACTATTGGGTACAAGGTAAGCTACAAAGATATACTGTATAACATGGGAAATATAGCCAATATTTTATAATAACTATAAATACTACTGTATTTACCACTGTATTTATACTGTATTTATAACCTTTAAACATTGAGAATCACTGTATTGTACACTTGTAACTTATATAATATTGTACAGCAACTAGATGTCAATAAATTTTTGTTTAAGTGAAGGAGAAATACTTTCTCAGCCATCCAAAAATTGAGTTTGTTGCCAGTGACCCGCCTTAAAAACATTCCACTGGCCAAAGCAAGTCATATGGCTGAACTCAACGCCAAGGGCAAGACACATTCTGCCCACTATGAGGACATGTCTAACTGTCCCACAGAGGAGTAAAGACTGGAGTCCATAATTCAATCTAACTCAATTTACCTTACCAATTTCATTATATAGAGCTAATGAAACCTGAAGCCAGCACTGAAGATGAATCTAATTACAAAGTTAGATGTGAAAAATCCCTTAAAATTAGTAATTAAAACCAGCATATGACATTCCTAAAATCATCTTTCACAACCAAGTCTGATTTATCCCAGAATTTCAAAGATTACTTATATGTAAGGAACTCAACAACATAATGTACTCTATCAGAAGAAGCAATTTAAAAAAGAGAGAGATAACCTCAATTAATGCAGAAAAGAATAAAATTTGACATTCCCTACTAATTTATATAAACTCTTTAAAAGCCAGGAATAGGAGAATATTTATTAACATAAAAAATATGTATCTTAAAACAATAGAATTGTATTTATGGGGACACAACAGAGATCCTATAAAATTGAGAGCAAAATAAGCATGACTCCTTCCATTTTTATTCAATATTTTTCTGCTCCATGCAGTAAAATTTGTAAACAGAGATGAGGTCTAACTATTAGAAATGAGAAGATGAGATCATCATTATTTACAGATGATACAATTATATACCTAGAAAGTCATTATTTACAGATGATACAATTATATTCATACAAAACATAAAAGTATCAACAGAAAAACTCTTAGGATGAATGAGCAAATACAAGATAAATATCTAAAAATCAATTTTTTTCCATATGCTAGCAATAACCAGTTACAAGATATAACAGAAAATAGATTCTATTTATAATAGCAATAAAAGCATAAAATATTTAGCAGTAACCATAAAAAGAATTGTGCAGAAATTATATGTGAAGAATGCTACAAACCTTTATTCACAGATATAGAGCCCTGGAAAAACAGAAAGGTATACCATACCCAAGAATGGAAAGATGAAGTGTTATATAGAGATATGAATTCTTCCCAGATTACTATATAGATTTAATACAGTTCCATTCAAAAGATGAAATGCATTCAACCAAATTGAGAATTCATTCTAGAGTTCATTGGGAAGAATAAAAGTTTGAGTATAGATAGGATGTTTTGAAAAAGTGAGGCAATGAGGGGGCACTTGTTGTTCAGTCACTAAGTCGTGTCCGACTCTTTGCGACCCCACGAACTGTAGCCTGTCAGGCTCCTCTGTCCATGGGATTTTCCAGGCAAGAATACTGGAGTGGGTTGCCATTTCCTTCTCCAGGGCATCTTTCCAACCCAGGGATCGAACCTGGTCCTCCTGCATTGCAGGCAGATTCTTTACCTTCTGAGCCACCAGGGAATTCCTATAGTTTGCTGTAATTCATGTCAATTGAGCTGACGGTACTATCCAACCATCTCATCCTCAGCCGTCCCCTTCTCCTTTTGTCTTCAATCTTTCCCAGCATCAGGTCTTTTCCAATGAGTAGGCTCTTCACATCAGGTGGCCCAAGTATTGCAGCTTCAGCTTCAGCACCAGTCCTTCCAATAAATATTCAGGGTTGATGTCCTTTAGGATTGAATGGTTTGATCTCCTTGCAGTCCATGGGACTCTCAAGAGTCTTCTCCAGGACCACAATTTGAAAGCATCAATTTTTCAGCACTCAGCTCTCTTTATGATCTAACTCTCACATCCATACATGACTACTGGAAAAACTGTAGCTTTGACTACATGGAACTTTGTCTACAAAGTGGTGTTTTTGCTTTTTAATATGCTGTCTAGGTTTGTCATAGATTTTCTTCCAAGGAGCAAGTGTCTTTTAATTTCATGGCTGCAGTCACTGTCCACAGTGATTTTGGAGCCTAAGGGACACTAGCCCCACCCAATAACAAAGCTCACTGCACAGCAGTGCAAAATCTTTAAAAGGGTGAATTGTTACTGTACTTGGCAGACATCTCAACTAAATATGACAAAACAGCTTAGAAACAGACTTTAAGTATAAGAACTTACATACAAGATATTGTTTTAACATGTAAGTTCCATTAACATACAAGTTGCATTTGGTTGCATGTAAGAGAAACCTGACATGGTGTGTAATCGCTGCCTGAGGGCACTGTTCGTCTTATGAAACGAGCGGCCAGGGGTGGACAGGTCAAGAATGATGCAGCTACATCAGGAGTAGAGCTTCCTCCTTCTTCCTCTGCCCTGCCTGGTGTGATCTTGCAACCTGAGGCTGCAAAAATGGCAGCTCTGCCTTGAGACATCCCATCCACATTACAGACCTAATAAGCAGGAAGACAAGAAAAGCGGGAGAGAAGGGGGAAAGAAGAGAAGGAAAGAAAAAAGAAAGAAGAAACAATACCTATATAGTATCTATACTGTGAAGCAGAATTCCCCCTAGAAGTTTCCAGCAGACCTCTACTTATAGTGCTTTGACCAGTGGAGTCACACTACCACCCCAAACTGTGAGGGAAGCTGAGAGAAATGCTTCTAAAAAAAATAGATGGGCACAATACTTTCCCAAAGTTAATATCCTGTTGATAAATGTTGTGTGTCTATTTACAATGGTCAAGCCATGGAAACAACATAAATGTCCCTCGGCAGATGAATGGATCAACAGATGAATGGAACAGCAATGATATTGCTCAGCCATTAAAAAAAAGAATGAAATAATGCCATTTGCAGTAACATGGATGGAAACTAGAGTTTATCATACTAAGCAAAGCCAGAAAGAGAAAGGCAAATACCGTATGCTAGCACTAACATGTGGAATCCAAAATACAGCACAAATGAACTTATCTATGAAATAGAAACAGAGTCACAGATATAAAGAACAGACTTGAGGTTGCTGAGGGGGAGGGGGTGGGGGGGAAGGATTGGGAGTTTGGGGTTAGCAGATGCAAAGTAGTATACATAGGATGGATAAACAACAAGGTCCTACTGTATGGCACAGGGAACTGTATTCAATATCCTGTGATAAAGCATAATGGAAAAGAATATGAAAAAGAATGTATGTATATGTATAACTGAATCATTTTGTTGTACAGCAGAAGTTAACATAACATGGTAAATTAGCTAACTTCAATAAAATGTGAAAAACAAGAAAAGAAAGAAACGTCTTGTAGGTAAGCAGCAATGTCCGCCACAGAAGACATTAAATGATTGTGAGATGGAGGGACAGAAAGGAACAACGATTTGACTAATGAGATTAGGAATGTGGCGTGGTTAGTCACATCCAATTCTTTGCAACTCTTAGTCTACCAGGCTCCTCTTTCCGTGAAATTTTTCAGGCAAGAATACTGGAGTGGGTTGCCATTTCCTTCTCCAGAGGATCTTCCCAACCCAGGGATTGAAAATTGTCTATCGTATTTTCATTTTAAAAAAAGAACAAAACAAAACCACTCATACTGTACCTATATTTACCTTACACTAAATACCAATAGAATGTCCATAGTATCGGCAATAAATACGTATCAATGTCATGGACATCTCTACATTTCACAGGTCTCCTTTAAGGTCAAGTTGGAGTCACATGGTGCTCCCACATTTGATATTATTCTCTTTATTGTTTTATGTAATAAATGTTTACTTGGATATACCCATATGTTCACCATTTCTTTTGCTCATAATTCCTCATATTATGCATCTCAAACATTCCTTTTACAGTCACATTTCTTCTTTTTGGAGTATAGTTTTTAGAAGTCCTTTAGTGAGAGACTGTTAATATAAAGTCTGGGTTGTTTTTTGTTTTGCTTTTAAAATGCCTGTATTTGATATTTCTTCAGATATTACCTCTCTCTCCAGTCTCTTTATTATCTCCTTATATAATTTTTTAAAAATATTTATTTGGCTGCATTGGGTCTTAGTTGTGGCACACCAGGGTCTAGATCCCTGACCAGGAATCGAACCCAGCTCCCCCTACACTGGGAGTGTGGAGTCTAAGCCACTGGACCACTGGGAAGTCCTTTCGTCTGTACTCTGAATACACGTGTTTTTAGATTTAATTTGGGATGTTAGGATGAACAGGAGTTCAGGTGCTGCCACCTTGGTCACACATGAGAGTGTCCTACCAATTTGTCTTTGATCTTGGTGGGTTTTCTCTCAGAAGTCTAGCTCAGAGGTTTAATATCCTGCCTACCTGCTCTTCCATCCAGGCTTCAGCACTTCTCTGCTGTGGTCTGAATCAGGGCAGAGGAAGGCTGACCCATTTGGGCTGGATTTCCCACCCTCCTCTGTCAGCGGGATTCCAGCTGGATAAGCCCCGACAGGCACTGGCAGGAGACTGGAAGGCTGGAAGAGGGTGACTTTCCTCCCACTCTCCTTCACATGCATTCACCATCACCTGACTGTTTTCCCTGGCTCTCCCGGGACCACGACCCTGTCCTCTTCCTGGTGACCTCTGCCTGCGGTCTCCGGCAACACACCTCTTCCCTTTGCCATTGTCTGAGTGGCCTCACTGGCCACTGTTTGGCTTCTCAGCTCTTCCATCCCATGGGCAACCAATTCCCATTTTAAATTCCCTCTGTTTGACCCACTCGGACTGAATTATTTTTCCTTCTTGGACCTTGACAAATACTATCCTGGTTTTGTTTTTTAAAAGAAAAAAAAATAGGAAAAAGGAAGTTTTCCTTCTTTATGTATGCTCCAGAAGAATTTTAAAGCATCGATATTATTTGGTCTTAGCAGGTTTGAATGAGCTCACCTTTGAAGTTGTCTGGACCTCAAGCTTTTTGAAGTAGGAAGCTAGGAAATTTTCTGTTTCTCCCATGGTTGTTGATCTATGTAGATTTTAGGTTATTTTTAAAGCAGAAAAACAGACTAAATCTCAAATCATCCTTTAAAAGCTACAGATACAGATGAGAGGTTTTAAGATAGTAAAAAAGAGAGGTTTTTTTGTTTTGCTTTTAACAGTAGATTTGCCTGTTTTGTTTTGTTTTGCTTTTAACAGTAGATTGGCCTGCCTCTAGGTTTGGCTTAAGTTCAAAGAGTCTTTCATATTAACTAGAGGGATTGTCTCAGGATTAAAAACTGGCATTAAAGACTCACAGACAATCGGGGTTGATTCAACTAAGTCGTAACAGCTGATGGTATTTAAGATATGAATTGCATCGGCACTGAGACTAATAGAGACAGTTCTCTTCACCTGCACGATTTCTGACCCCTTTTCTCCAAAACATTTCCTCTCACACTTTCAACTGCTAAATGCATTTCTGGAATTCCAGGAGTAATTGTTAAGAGTGTACAATTTAATCTTGCTTCATAGTTTTATATGCGTAAACCATCATGCTAACTTTGACCAGTACACAATCTCCTTTTAGATCATTAATTTATTCATGAATTCATTACACATTTACTGCGCAACGGCAGCGCCAGGCAATATTCTGGACACTGGTACTGTGATGACAACCACCACAGCCCCTGCCCTTGTGGAATTCATGATCTTAAAGGGAAAAGAGAACTTGACTGCGTTACTGCAATTTTTAGTAAGTGTCTGGCAAAGACCCGAGCACTGGGGTTAGGAAGCAGGTCAAGGAAGGCTTCCTGAGGAAAATGACATTTATGCTGAAACTTAAGGGTGAGCAGGAGCTGACCAGGCTAGGTTATGTGTATGAAGGTTACTTCAAGGAGAAATGAGAACTCGAGGTGAGTGCTATGCTAGGTTGCTCAGTCCTGTTCGACTCTTTGTGACCCCATGGACTGTAGCCTGCCAGGCTCCTCTGTCCATGGAGTTCTCCAGGCAAGAGTACTGGTGTGGGTTGCCATGCTCTCCTCCAGGGGATCTTCCCAACCCAAGGATCAAACCTAGGTCTCCCACAATGTAGGCGGATTCTTTACCGTCTGAGCCACCAGGGAAGGTGAATGGAGGGCGTGTTAAACAGAAACCCTGGTTTTCTCACTGCAAGTCCTCTTTTCTTCCCCGAACTTTAAACTTCTTATTTTATATCGGGATGTAGCCGATTAACAATGTTGGAGGGATAGTTTCAGGTTAATGGTAAAGCGACTCAGCTGTACATATACAGGTATCCATTCTCTCCCAAATCCCCCTCCCATCCAAGCTGACACATAACATTGAGCAGAATTCCTTGTGCTATATAATAGGTCCTTGTCGGTTATCCATTTTAAATATAGCAGTGTATACATGACCTTCCCAAAGTCCCTAACCATCCCTTCCCGCCTGCAAGTCCTCTTTTATTGAAACTTTTTTTTTAATGAAAAATGTCTTAAGGGAAAAAATCAGAAAGGAAGGAAAGGAGAGAGGGAGGGGTGGAGGGAGAGAGGAAGAAAGAGAGAGGAAGGAAGGAAAGAAAGGAGGAGGAAGGAGAGCAAGACAGAGGGAGAAGATAAATACCAAGAGCATCCTCCCTTCCTTAGCGTTCTCACCATCATACAGCTGTGTGCCTTTGGCCAGGTGAGACTTCTCTGAGCCTCAATTTTCCACTTGGCATGAGAGGTTCATGTTACACCTTGCAGGGCTGTCCGGAGCAGCGAACAAGAGCGAGTTTGTGAAAGCATCTTCTAGCTGAGATGAGTCACCTCCTTGTGCAGGAGTGTTTTTCTTTTATTGTGATTTACATTTGTTAACCCGGTTCTCATGAAGAACTGCTTGGGAACTACAGTCAGAGAGCTCATGATCTAAGGCTCCCAGAGGCCAAAAATCCAGGGACATGGGCCCAAGTAGGGGAGACTCCCCTTCCCAGGGCTCCCTGTCCAGCCCACCCCAACCCCCAGCATTCGGGAGCATTCCCCCGCTCCTGTATATGAATGAGGTGATCTTTCAGCTGCCCTTTGTCTTGGAAAAAAATTAATTCTCATTTGCATTACCTCGTCTAAATGTCACCCACCGATATTTTGTTAGACATTAGCGGCGCTGGCAGGGAGGGCCGCGGGGTAATTGTGTTCTGGCTGGTGCCGGGATTTACATAATTTCAGACAGCAATTAAAGAATCCTGGGGAATTTTTTTTTCTCTCTCTTCCAACCTCTCCTACAAAGAAAGTGTTCGTTTACATTAAGCACTCAGCTCCTCGCTGTTCATTTGCATAAAATTAAAGGTTTTTGTGTTCCTGAACAGCAGGGTAACATTTAAAATTCCGTTTTAAAAAGCTCACCTTACAATAATAAAATGTTAATATCATTTCATAGGCAATGCGAGGTTGCCAGATGCCTTTCACTTCCAACTTGGATCCATTGCTAACTGTTTTTCCCTCCCTTTCTGTCTTTCCTTTTCTCTTTGTCCATCCCTATCCTTCCCCTAAGCCTCCTCCTTGGCCTCACCCTCTCACCCTGTCTTTTTGATCTCTCCTCTTTCCCACTTATTCTTTTTCTAAACAGAATCCAAATGTTCTCAACACTCACCAGCCTGAGGCCATGAAACAAAGTCAAGCTTCCCTGTCATCTCATGAATGATAACTCTAGGCTCAGCTGCCAGGTCCCCAAGAGGTCCTGTTTCTACATCGATCTCCAAATCACCACCCACCTAGTCCCACAACCGGTATGTCCCTTGGTCCCCAAAGCCAGAGTCAACCCTGGTTACTCTCCACCTCCCCTGGGACATACTACCCTGGTCACTGTGGATGTCCGTGATGCCTCACAAGTGGTCACTCCTCAGTCATCACTGCAGAACTGCAATGTGATGTGGCTGGGGCCCCAGGCCCATTCATTCTTTCTCTATTCAAATAGCAGGAGGTGGTTGTGCCAGAAGATGCTGCCAGCAAAGACCCCTGCCCCAATCCCCTGTTTCCTCTCACTGCCAGTCCTACGGCTGAGTCTAGACTATTGGACACATTCCCTGACCCCGTTCCCAGGACAAGCCTCCCCTCAGGCCCTCTTGGCTTCATCTGCTACTTGGACTCCCTCAATCCATCATGAGACATGGTTTAAGAACCTCAAAATTCCAAGGGGAGAAGCAAAGGGTGTCCTTGATTCTGCCTTCCTGGGAGTATTCTGAAATATTGTGTCAATTTATGTATGTTATGTTATGGCAATCAGTGATCATTGATGTTACTATTGCAAAAAGATTATGATTCACTGAAGGCTCAGATGATTGTTAATATTTTTTTTAGCAATAAAGTATTTCAAGTTATGGTATGCATGTTGTTTTTTTAGATATAATGCTATTAACACACTTAATAGGTTATACTATAGTGTAAGCTTAACTTTTATATGCACTGGGAAACCAAAAATTCATATGATTTGCTTTATTGTAATATTTGCTTTATTGTTATGGTCTTCAGTATCTCTGAGGTATGCCTGCATATGAAAATTAACTCAAAATATGTTAAAGATCTAAATGTAATAGCAAAAGTAAAAAAACTCTTAGAAGAAAATATAGATGTAAATCTTCAAGACTTCATGGATTAGGCAATGGCTTCTTAAATATGACACAAAAGCACCAACAAAAGACAAAAATAGATAACTTGGACCTCACTGATATTAAAATCTTTTATGTCTCAAAGGATACTATCAAGAAGGTGAAGAGAAAACCCACAGAATGGGAGAAAATACAAATCATATATCTGAGAGAGGTTTAGTATCCAGAATACATAAGAATTCTCTAACCCAACAACAAAAAGATAAACAATCCAATTTTAAAATATGCAAAGGACTTGAATTAACATTTCTCCAAAAAAGATAAATAAGTGCACAATAAGTTCAGGAAAAGATACTCAACATCATTAATCACTGAGGATTTGAAAATCAAAGCTCTGATCTTGAGAAAGAAAAATGGAGCTGGAGGAATCAGGCTCCCTGACTTCAGACTATACTACAAAGCTACAGTCATCAAAACAATGTGGTACTGACATGAAAATAAAAATATAGATCAATAGAACAGGATAGAAAGGCCAAAAATAAACCCACAAAGCTATAGGCAATTAATCTATGACAGAGGAGGCAAGACTACCTAATGGAAGACAGTTTCTTCAATAAATGGTGCTGGGAAAACTGGACAGCTACATGTAAAAAATGAAATTAGAACATTCTTTAGCACCATACACAAAATAAACTCAAATAGATTAAAAACCTAGATGTGAGACCAGATACCATAAATAAAATGACCATCAGAAGGCGCCTGGGGCCTGGGAGAAATAAGGGACTCTGTGTATCTGGGAAGAAAGAAGTCAAAATGAAATGGAGAAGAGAGAAAGGGGTGAGAGAGGTGGGAGGAGGCAGGCGATCCTGGGCCTGGTTACTACTCTGTGAAATAGGTACAGTTCAGCACACACATCCTCGAGTTTGTGCAAGGACTCAGTGAGATACAACAGGTACAGTGCTAGGCCTGGGGCCCATCATGTGGTTAAGAGCTCAACAAATAAGTGTAGTCATCATGACAGTTACATAATTCTTATACAGCACTTAAACATGCCCAGCACTATTCTAAGCATTTTCTAAGTACCAGTTCATTTAATCACCGTCAAAAAACCTTATGAGAAAGGAACTACTATTATCAACATCCCCATTTTATGATGAAGAACCTTGAACACAGAGAAATTAACAACTTGCCCAAGGTCACAGAGCTTGTAAGTGGTGAAACCAGCACTTGAGCTCAGGTGGCATAGTTCAAGAGGCCTCTATACAATGTACTGATGCTTCCATAAATGACTGTGCAGCTTTGAGAATTACTACAGCTTTATAGTCAGGATTACATTTGGTTAGACTCCCAGGGGCTTCCCAGGTGGCCCAGTGGTTAAAGAATCCATCTGCCAATGCAGGAGATGTGGGTTTGATCCCTGGGTTGGGAAGATCCCCTAGAGGAGGAAGTGGCAACCTACTCCAGTCTTCTTGCTGGAAAATTCCATGAACATAGGAGCCTGGAGGGCTACAATCCATGGAGTTTCAAAGAGTCAGACAAGACTGAGTGACTGAGCGTGTGTGTCAGACTCCCGAATTCCTCAAATCTTTCATTTTAGAATCCCATGCTATAGTCTCTGAGATCTCACCTCTCTGTTCAGAGGGAACAAGAGTGCTGAGCAGGGAAACTGAAACAGACGGCATCTCATGGGTATGGAGCCTAGGGGGGCTGAGGAGGCTGAGACTCTGCTGGGAATGTGCAGGCGAGTGCCTCCTACCAGAGGCACTGGTAGCATGAAGGGTGATCATCATTCCCACAGCCTGGTTAGGGTTGGGGAGGGGCAGAGCAGCGCTATGGCTGGGCTAGCTGGGTGCTATGTTCTGAATGTCTGTGTACCTCCAAAATTCATATGTTGAAACCCAGCCCCCAAGGTAATGCCATTAGGAGGTCGGGCCTTTGGGAGGTAATTAGGTCATGGGGGCAGAGCCGTCATGAATGGGATTAGTGCCCTTATAAAAGCAATGCTTTTCATATTTTGGCCACCTGATGCGAAGAACTGACTCATTTGAAAAGACCCTGATGCTGGGAAAGATTGAAGGCGGGAGGAGAAGGGGACGACAGAGGATGAGATGGCTGGATGGCATCACCGACTCCATGGACATGAGTTTGAGTAAACTCCAGGAGTTGGTGATGGACAGGGAAGCGTGACGTGCTGCAGTCCATGGGATCACAAGGAGTCGGACACAACTGAGCGACTGAACTGAACTGAAAAGCCTCACAAGAGAGCTCCCTGGCATCTTCCACCATGTGAGACTATATGGAGAAGTTGGCAGTCTATAACCCAGAAGAGGGTCTTCACCAGAGCCCAATGACCATGCTGGCACTTTGATCTTGGACTTCCAGCCTCTAGAGTTGTGAGCAGTTAAGTTTCTGCTGTTTACAAGCCACCCAAGCTATGGTGTTGGGTTACAGCAGCCAGAACAGACTAAGCCAGTGGGCTAACCTGAGTTGGACTGGGCCAGCTGGGCTGGTGGGCTGGGAGGTCAAGGGCTGACACAACCTGAACACAATAGTCACCAATTTTTGACTATTTACTCAGTGCTCAGAACCACATAAAGGGCCTTTCCTGCATCATCTTATTTAATCTCTCAAAAGCCCTTTGGGGAGGCGTTATGATGGCCATTTTACGGCTAAGAAAGGTAAAGCTCAAGCTGGTTACCTGGCTTGCCCAGAGTCCCTAGGTGCACAAGAGGCCAAGTGGGACGGACCCAGGCTCCTGACTCTCCTCCCTGCTCCCTGCCTGGTTGAGCACAGAGCCGAGGCTGGCTGATCCACTAACCACGCGCTGATGGGAGTGTTTGACAGGAGGTTATTACTCAGGGGTCAGATCTCCTGGCCTAAGCCCAGGGCTCCCCCCGGAAGTCCCCAAAGAGGTTGGCAAGGCCTGAGGGTGACACAAAAGCCAGGAGGCCCTGCAGAAGCTGCCCCTTTGCCCCAGTCTGGCTGCAGAACAGTGAGATGAGGGCTTCTCCACCCCTTGGTGGAGGGTGGCAGCCTTGCCCCTGTGCTCACGTAGTTAACGCCGGGCTGGCTGGGCCCTGCCCTTCATCAGCTGCCTGTGCACCTGCTGGAGGTGGCTCCCCACACCTCCTGGCTCAAAACAAACGGCCCCCTCATTAGCCCCATTAAGAACTCACTTTAGCCATGTGGTTCTGAGAAGGAAGTATGTGCATGGAACACACAGGGGGTTTATTACATTTGCCGCGATAACACTTGAAAGTGATAGTTACTCAGTCATGTCCAACTCTTTGCAATCCCATGAACTGTAGCCCGCCAGACTCCTCTGTCCGCTGAATTCTCCAGGCAAGAATACTTTAGTGTGTAGCCATTTCCTTCTCCAGGGGATCTTCCCAACCCAGGGATCGAGCCCAAGTCTCCTGCATTGCAGGCAGATTTCTTACTGCCTGAGACACCAGGGAAGCCCTGCAGTGATAACACTTAGATAGACAGAAGAGGCGAGCAGCCCTGTGAAGAGACTTGAAGGCACAGGGAGGCTGTTAGGCCCACTTGGCCCCTCCCTACCCTGGCAAGCCCGCCTCCTTCCCATGACGAAGCTCTCACCTGGAACACTGCCTCTGCAGGAAGGCCCTTCCCGTTTCCTCTCCTTGATGTCCTTGTCTTTGCTGGTCTCTTCCAGACGCAGCCCTTGAAGCCCCTACCCTGAGGGGTCAGTCATGCCAGCCAAGGTCGGGGGCCTTGTGCCCCCAGTAAAGGCATAACTGTGCTGCTCCAGGTGCAGCTTTCAGCCTGCAGAGTGCTGGGCACCCCCAGGCCCCACTTCCCATCAAGTTTGCTGGTTCTCAGACTTGAGAAACCTGTCTGTGAGATCCACTGATGTATGTGTAGGGTCACGTTCACAGCTTTCAAGCAAGACACTTTCTCTGCCTTCAAACACAGCCCAGGCAACGAGCACTGCCATCCTGACTTCTGCTGCTCCTCAGCCAAGCCGCCTCCTTCTAGCATTCAGTGGTCCTTGCCCAGAAGCCAGAGGATCCTGCCCTCCTCTCTCCCAGCAAGACCCCGGGACTGGATATAGCATCTACTGGTCTAGCTTCACAAAAGCTGTATGTGTTGTGCTGGTCGCTCAGTTGTGTCCGACTCTCTGCAACCCTATGGACTGTAGCCCACCAGGCTCCTCAGTCCATGGAATTATCCAGGCAAGAACACTGGAGTGGGTTGCCATTCCCTTCTCCAGGGGATTTTCCCGACTCAGGCAGCGAATCCGGGTCTCCTGCAGCAGAGGCAGACTCTTTACCGAATGAGCCACCAGGGGAGCCCAGTTTCACAAAAGCTGATCCAACATTGACTCCTGGACCACCTGAAAGAGAGTTCCCAAGAGCCAAAGCTGGAAGAATCTAAGCAACAAAACAAAGTAGCACTGGATTATAACCCAAAGTATACAATAAATATCCATGAGTCCATTCTGATATAAATGATTGAATTAATAAATAAATGAGGGAGAAGAGACAAATTTCCCGTAGAGAAGAATTCCAAATAATTCCTGGATGATTATTTTGGATAAATAATTTCAAATAATTCCATCTAATTTCCAAATAGATGACCTGCCCTTGAGGAGGTGGAGCAAAACTCCCCCTCCTTAGATGTGGGCTATACAGAGTGACTCCTTCCCAAGAGGACAGTGTAGGAAGAAGGAAGAAGGGTAGCTGCAATGGAGAAACCTAAAAGTCTCCCCCTAGCCAAGTGACCAAGGTCAGCAATCACATTGGTAACACGGACCCCGACAGAATGTGATACAAAAACACCACTTGATCTCTGTGCTCTTTCTCCCCAAAAGCCAAAACCCCAGTCTAACCTCGAGGATAAGAGCTGGCAAATCCCAGTAGAGGGACATTCTACACGAATGAGCAATGCTCCTCCAAACTGTCAAGGTCATCAAAACCAAGGAAACTCTGAGAAACTGTCCAAACCAAGACAAGCCTAAAGAGACATGATAACCATATGGGATCCTGGATGGGATCTTGGAACAGGAAAAGGGCATGTGTACAAACCAAGGAAGTCTAAATAAAGTAGGTGCTTTAGTTAATAATTACGGATCAAGAGTGGTTCACTAATTGTCACAAATGTGCCATATTAACCCAGGGTGCCAAGGACAGGAAAAACTGAGTATGGCGTATACGGGAACTTGGGACTCTCTCCTCAGTTTTTCTGTGAGTCTAAAATAAAACATTTACTAGAAACACGATTGGAGGCCCCTGGGGCCTCTGTGAGCTGGCTCCTCTCCCTCCTCCACCCCTGCTTCCCAACTCCCTTGAAAGCCCTCGTGTTAACACTCCACTGACACTCTCTTGCCAGTCCATGGAGCCCTTCTGCTCATCTTCACAACCTTCTGTGTTCGACTCTGCTCCCAGTTCCATGCCTTCCCGACTCTCCTACATTTGGCCATGGCATGGAGTACTCCTGGTTCTCTTGCTACAATACTATTTTGCCCATCCCATCATTCCTATGCGTCCTTTTCTGGCTTCCACACCACACCCATGCTCCAAGAACTCCTCCTGGTCCCTCTTCTCTCATATTCTCCCCGGTGAGTTAGTCCCCACATGGAGGCAGGGAGCCTAGGTGTGCCTCTGCAGCAAGGATGACTTCATGGTGACTCAGAGCCACTATCCATCTCCTTCTTCTGGCCATCTCCATGTGGAGGTCAACTGTGCATCTTACCAACTGTCCCAGACCCGTAAATGTTCCTCTTCCCCTAAGCCCTTGCCCCTCTGTCCTTCATGCCAGTGAGTAAGCATAACCACCCTCCTGGGGGCACAAGGCTGAATCCTGTATGTGGTCCTGGGCTCTTTCCACCCCACTTCTGTGATATCCCCTCTGTTCCTGGATTTTTGAAGCTAGTTCCTTAATGCTAGCATCAGGTGGTTTATCTACCTCTTTGTCACCACCAGCTGTTACCACTTCTATCATTTGCCTGTGTGGCTACTCCAGCCTCCTGGCTGTCTCCCTGACCGGAGCTTCTTCCATTCAATCTGTTCTCTTCACAGTAGCCAGGCTGGTGGCTGTAAACTGCCCATCTGACCCCTTGGCCAACTGCCTGCAACGCTAGTGGATCTCAAATGCCTCAACTTGGCACCATTCCTCTCCCCTTTCTCTCCATCCTCACCTCCTCTCTCTACCTTAACACCGTCTCCACTCCTGCACAGCTGGTCCACTTGCCACTGGTCCATGCTGTGCCCCTGGCCTAGAAAGCTCTTCCCTCCCTTGTTCTCTGGCTAATACTCTATGGACCTTCAGAACTTGGGGGGTGGGGATGGGACAGCTCTTACCTGCTGGCTGGCCCAGTGCCTCCTCTGCCCCCAGAGCACTATGTACTTCCCCTGTTAGAGAACCTATCCCTTAAGCAGACATCATCTGCTCACATCCGGCATCCACCTCTCCCTCATTTCCTCCCAGCCCGTGGGCATCTCCAAGGCAAAGACTGTATCCCCCCATCATCGGACCTCCAGGGCTCCCTGGAGAAGCTCAGTAAAAGCTATGATAACAGCAAATATTTACGAGCATCTACTGGACTTCCCCAGGGGTCCAGTGGTTGACAGTCCACCTGCAATGCAAGGATGCAAGTTCCATCTCTGGTCTGTGCAGATTCCACATGCCATGGAGTGACTGAGTCTCACGACCACTGAGCCTGCAGGCCCTAGAACCCACGCTCCACAACGAGAGAAGCTACCACAACGAGAAGCCCACATACTGTTAACTAGAGAGTAGACCCTGCTTATTGCAACTAGAGAAAGCCTGCATGCAGCAACAAAGACCCAGGGCAGCCAAAAATAAATATAAGTAAATAAATATGGAGCACCTACTATGCGCCAGGCAGAGTGCTCTTGAAATGCATTTTCTCATACTGTATCTGTCTTTCACAATAACAGATGACAGTAGGTGGGAGATGGTGAAGGACCGGGAAGCCTGGCGTGCTGCAGTCCATGGGGTCTCGAAGAGTCGGACACAACTGAGCAACTGAACAGCAACATCAAAGAGGAAACTGAGGCACAAATGACATGCAGCTTAAGGTCACACAGCGGAAGTCTTAGAGCTGAACTGGGAATGGAAAGGTCAACTGTCTTCATCACTTGTCCTTCTAACCACATTGTTATTTTATCCTGTTCCCTTCTCCACCCCACAATCAGTGACCCATGCCAACAGGCAGCACCCGTTACATCGTTTTATGTGTCCACAGCATTCCATCATACTGATACAACATAATCTGCTTAACCGATCCTGTTATTAGTATATGTCCAATTGTTTGAGTGTATTTTTTCAAATAGGTAACCGATTATCCCAGCACTATTTTAAAATAATTCATGGCTTTTCTAATTCAAAATGCCATCTTTATTGTATAATAAATAGTCATATATACTTGAGTTCTTTCCTTATGTTGTCTCATTTGTTTAATTGTGCTAATTCACACGGTTGTGAATGGTTACACCTTTATAATGCGTTCCCATTCAAGCATTCATTCCTTCACTCTTAGTCAACAGCTATGTATCGGGTTGTTCTGTGGACCATGTGCTGTTCTAGAAACAACAGTGGACCACTGTGGAAGCAGTGGGCAACATCACCCTCCCATACTTGCATTTTAATTTCTGACCTTGGAAGTGGTTCCCACCTCAATCAATTTTATTTATTAAGCTGTTCTTAGATGTTCTTGACTATTTACAACTCCCAGTGAACTGATGCTGGCAAGTAAGAAAATACATTTGGTATTTAATTGGCACTGAATTAAATGTATGGATTAATCTTAACGGAATTGACCATTTTTAATCTTCTTTCCCATGAACACAGCAGGCGTTTCCATACAGTCAATTCTTATTTTTAAGTTAAGTTTAGTCTCACACATTTATTGCTAAGTTTGTTGCTAAGTATTTTATATTTTTGTTGCCATTGTGAATGCCATCTTTTTTCCATCATCTTTCTCAATGATTAATACTGGTACATAGGAAAGGTATTGATTTCTTGAATATTTAAGTCAGCATTTACTGAATTCTCTGATTAATTATAATAGTTTTTATTTGATTTTTCATATTTCCTAAGTAGATAAGCATATAATACGCAAAAAAATAATTTCTTCCCCTTCTTTCTTGTAGCTTTATCATTCATTTATTTTTCTTTTATTTTTCTGTTGTACTGCTTAGTGCTAGATTTCCAAGGAGTGCTAGTAAACATTTAACAACCAGCTGTCCAGGGAAAATAACTCTGATGTGTACCATTTGCCAATTTCTAAGGTGTAAATATTCCCACCATGGCCAGTCTCAAGCTACCAACATGATGTCCCTGGACCTGTGGGGAGAGATGCACACCTCTCTTGATGTCATCCAATCCCAGATGGCTGCACATCAATTCTTTTAAAATATTTACTTATTTGACTGTACCAGGTCTTAGTTGTGGTATGTGGGACCTTACTTCCCTGACCAGGGATTGAACCTGGGCTGCCTGCACCCAAGAGCGTGGAGTTTTAATCACTGGACCACCAGGGAAGTCCCATGAACATCAATTCTCTCCAATTTCCTTGACCAACACTCTCTCCTAGTCTCCACTCTTGCCAACTTTCTCCAGTCTCTTTGAACCACTCACCTTATTGCCCTCCCCTCCCCTTACCTGGTGATGTCGCAGCTTTTTCCCATTGAACCTACTCACTTGTCTCCATTAGCATCCATCATTGATGGAAGGGCCTGGGGCTCCCTTCTGCAGACGTTCATCCCTCGCCAGTCCCAGTGCTCTCGCCCCTAGCTGCTTTCACCACTGATTCCAGCCCACTGATGACCCTATTCCTTCCCCCTTTATGAGAGCTTTTTCATCATCATTAAACATGCTCAAATCTCCCTGATCTTAACAAACAAGCAGACCCTTTGTATCTCTCTCCTATACTTCACAGACAATATTCCCCAAAGGACTGTGTGTTCTGCTCTCTCTTTTATTCCACAGATTTCTAGACCACTGGCTTCTTCTCCCACCTCTTTACAGAAACAGCCCCCATCAGCACCACCAATGATGCCACTGTTGCTAAATCCAATAGACAGCTCTTTGCCCTTATCTTCCTGACACTGTAGCAGCTTTTGACTCCATTCATGACATGCTCTCCCGCTGAAGGTGCTGACTCTACCCTCCTGGATTTCTTCCTGCTTCTCACACTACTGGGCTCCTTCACGGCTTCCTCCTCCAGCGCTCTCTGGACAGCCCTCAGGATCCCGCCTGGTCTCCCTTCCCCATTGACCTACACTCTGTCTTCCTTAATGTCAGCCTCCACCTCTACGCTCTGGGCTCCCGTGTTTCCCCAAGCCCAGGCCGGATATTTGACAACGGCACCTAGTGGGCCTCTGGGAAGTAATCACTATGATAACAATGGTGACACAGTCACTGGAACAGTCAGCCAAAGTTTAAAGCAATGAAACGATGGTTCTGGAACGAGAGCAGGGCCCCTTGCTGCCCACATAATGCTACCTGGCCTCCACCCTAAGGCTGCAGGTTGGTGGAAAGAGGCTCTCTGGGGTGTGAAGCAAGGATGACACTCATCACCCAGGAGCTGACCCCATTTCATTGGTGCACATGACCACATTTTAGGGTCCCAGTGGGAGAATTCTGTTCCCTCCACATCTGTGACAGCAGCTGAGAGAGGAGCAACACAGTGGAGAAGGTGCAAGGTGGGTGCTGGTGGCTGCAAGGACCATCAGCAAAAACCATGCAGTAGCAGCTAAACCCCAGGCCTGCGCTCATATCCTGAGACCAGCTTCCTGAGGGCGGCCCCTGTGCTCAGACTCCCTCCTGGGCAAGCTCTGATAAGGGTGCTGTCAAGGGGTGGAGATTCCCAGCATTTCCAATGGGTTAAGAGCTCAGACACAAAAAGGATTTCATAGTCTGTTGTAACTGACATCCCTAATTATTAACCGATGTCCTTGAGTATGCTAGCTAACCTCTGGGAAGCTCCACTTTCTAACCTGTGAAATGGGAATATGAAAATGAGTACCTTATAGGTTGTTATTAGGACTCAGTGGCATCATGGAGACAGAGGCTCCCTGCACAGTGTCTGACAAGCAGAAAGAGCTCAGTACACGGCAGCAGGTTCTTCGCATCATTGTTAGTTGCCTGGAGAAGCCTAGAGAAAAGGGGTCCCGAGAAGAGACAGAGAGAGAAGCCAGCAAGTGCGTGCAGATTTGTGGATCTGATGAAAGTCGCCCCCTCCTCAATGACTGGGGGAGAGAGGGGCCCTGTATTCACGGATGGGGGTGAAGCACTCCCTCCCCGGCAGTGTGGGAATTCTGCGCCCCTTTCCTCTGTCACCCAGGCCTATATTAAGAACATTGAATGTCAGTGCAGAAGCTTTAACTGCTAATGTGAGGGTGAAAGGCAGGTGGAGTGCAGGTGTGTTGGAGGGAAGAGAGGAGTCAGGAGGTAGAGAAAAGCAATGAGGAGGCACAGCAGGGTTGGGGTGGGGGAAAGAGAAAAGCAAGATTAAATTAATTAAGATCTGCGGCAGGAGGAAGCTGGAGGAATGGGAGGACCATCCAGCGGGACATTAGTGAACAGTCCAAGAAAGCTAGGGGCAGCCTGACTTCCCAAGGGTCAAGAAGAGACTGCTACACGGCTTGGCTCCAGACCCCTGCAAAGATCTCCACTTGAAGCGTGGATGAGGCTGGGGAAGGAAGCCTCCTGGAAAGCAGACTGTCGGTGACGGCGGCTGTCAAAGCAAGCGCTGTTGCTAAGGGAACCGGCTGGGAAGAGCCTCGTGTGGAGATGAAGTCAGCCCACCTCCAGCAGCCGCCAGGTTTGGGAGGGGACCCAGTGCTTCCTCCAGGTCTCCCTTCCAGGCTTTGGGCCCTGGAGGACAAAGACCCTGCCTCCTCTTACCATGCCCAGATCAGGCTGTTCATTAGCTGGATGGGGCCACGTTGATGACAGTCGCCAACAGTGATGCTCAGAGAAATGTCCCCTGGATAAAGGGCCCCTGGAGCAAAGGAGCCTGGGAGGGACAGGGAAACAGTACCCTCACCTTCCAAGGGTCCTCTGGTGCTCAAGGGGTCCCAGAACCCCAGGCCATAATCCTACAGGAGGACATTTGTGACTCACAGGGTTATCAATTAAACTGGGATGAGCATTTCAGTTAAATGGGGGAGGGGGTAGTGCAAAAGTATACACAGACTTTTTGAGGCCTGAGTTTGGAACTAGCACGGGATCTCTTCTATCACATTCCAGTGCATAAGTCACAAGGCCAGCCCAGACTCAAGAGGTTCGACTAGACCCTCCACTCGGGGACACAGGGGTGGGTGTGAAGAACTTGGGCCATTTTTGCCACCCATCTACTGCGGTGGCAATTAAGAATGTGGGTTCGACTCAAATTCTGACTCACCCCCATTTGCTAGGTAATCTTTAGCGAGTTCCTTTCCTTCTCTGACTCTCCATTTCCTCACCCCCAAAATGGTCAAAACAGGGGCTTCCCTGGTCGCTCAGTGGTAAAGAATCCATCTGTCAATGCAGGAGACACGGGTTTGATCCCTGGTCGGGGAAGACCCCACATGCCATGGAGCAATTAAACCCAGGCACCACAACTACTGAGTCTGGGCTCTAGAGTCCGGGAACCACAACTCCTGAAGTCCATGCCCTCCAGAGCCTGACTTTGCAACAAGACAGGCCACCTCAATAAGAAGCGCAAGCAACACAACTAGAGAGTAGCCCCCACTTGCTACAACCAGAGAAAAGCCTGTGCAACAGTGAAGACCCAGAATAGCCATAAATAAATTAAATTATTTTGTTAAATGGTCAAAGCAAACTCCTCCTCCCCCAAGAATTTAGACACAATTCAGAGAAGTCACACATTGGAATTGTCTGGCCTGGTGCCTGGGACTTAGCAGGCGTGGGCAAGTGCGACCCCCTCCCTTTATTCCAGGAGACTGGGACTTCATTGACCCAGGCAGTACATGAGGCTATGATTACTTCCCGCTGTGAAAGAAAAGGCTGGGAGCCCAGCTGGGGGTCTGTTCCACCCCCACACCCTCCCCACCCTTCATTTTGCCCCCTCTGGAGCCCTCCTGCTGAGAATTAGAAGCACCCCGGGTCTTAAGGATAGTTAAGTAGCAAACTATGTGTTCATAATAAAATTTGCCTGCTTCTCACAGACATCCAATTTGCTTACCATCCAAAGAGAAGAATTGGGTGCCTGCTTCCGAAATTGTTTTAATCTCTGCCACAGAATGCTTCTGGCAGGGTTTTTCAACTGGAAAATAGGAAATGAGTTAGAAACAATGGAAGAACGTGAATAATCTCACTTAAGATGTTTGATCTTGAGATGAGATGAAGTTGAAATCGATTTCCCGGTTCACAGCCAGACAACCGCGGGTGCGGAGGGAGAGGGCTGGGGGTGGAAGGTTGTCCAGGCCTGACTGGGCCCCAGATCTGGCCAAGACTAGGGCCCTCCCATCCATTTGGCCCTATGGTCCCTACGAAATACTAGCAAGCTATATTCTGAGTGGGAGGCAACTTCGGCCCCAGAATCTGAAAGGTAGGTGTGAAGAAAGCCTTAGTCTCTCTGTGGGCTCGTGCCAAGCCATGCGTCTATTTAGGAGATACTTGCTGTATCCTGACCATGTGTCCCAGACTGTCCTAGTCCTTGGACCTCCAGGCTTGAATCAAACCCATTCTATATCCTCAAGGGTCTCCTGAGAGTTGGCTGGGACCAGGACAGAGCTTTAAGAGCTAATGTTGATGGAGTCCTCGACCAAAGATGCTGCCTTTATAAACCTGCTACTTCTTCATAGAACCTGTGGGTTGGGGATTCTTGTGCTCTCTTTCCAGATGGGAAAATGAGCTCAGAGATGAGTGAGTTTTCCAAGGATGAGATCCATGGGACTGTGGAATCCGTGCTGTTTGCCAGGGGGAATACTCTGTCCAGGCGGGTGGCCTGCAGAGGGGTGCAAGAGGCAGAGCTCAGGGAACAGTGAGGTGGGGCAGGTAGCCAGGACCCTGGGGAGGGAGGTCTGGGCAGCAAGGGGAACACGCTGGCCCCGCTCATTGTGGAGAACCTGCCCCACCCTTAGGTCTGGAAAGGAACACACCCTCAAAGCTAAGCGAGGCAGGTGAAGGGGTACCCACACCCTAATCAGCATACTGACACCCTCACACATCACCCAGACACATGCAGATCTAGACCAACACACACATTTATACACATATACACAACAGTGCTCATCACCCAGATGTGTCTGCCTACACCCACACTCACATCTTTAAGAGACTGAAAACTCCCTGGAGACAGGGACCACATGGGTCTTGCTCACCACTCTGGCCCCAACACAGATCCTGGTTCACAGGGGGCCCTGTAAATCACAGTGAAGTTGAATTCAACGCCCACACATGTGAAACAGAGACCAACACAGGTACATGTCATGTGTGCCTGGCAGCTGATGAGGGGGGAGGGGAGGCTAAGTCTCCAATGGGCTTGAGCCTTTGCAGGTAGAAACCAGAGGGTGGGCTGGGTCTTGGGGGGCTCGCGGCTCTCTGTCACTGCTCCTCCTGCCTGGCTAGGCTGAGGGACCCAGCCCATATAAAGGTCTTGGTCCAGCCTTCCTGCTCTCAAGGCTCCATGGGGTGACCAAACCCCCCTCCCCATAACAGCTTCCACCCAGGCCTGGCCTCTCGGGGTCCTGGGTTGGGGGTTTAATGCATTATTGATTTCCCCAAGAAGGGAAAGTGCTGCAGCCATGGGTCCAGGTAGCTTATTTTGTGCGTCGATGACATTCAGGTACTAGTGAAAAATTATACCAATTATTAAATCAGCCATTATTACTTCAAAGTGCAATCAGTTGTCACAGGGGAGAGCGCTTGCTCGGCGCGTTATTAGTCGGGCTGTGTGCACAGGGAAAGTGCTGAGAGGGGAGACTTTAACCAAAGGGCAAATGCATGAAATTTACTTAGAAATAGCGATTTATCACCCCTGGGTTTCCTACTGCTCAAATCCAGGCAGACACTTGGCTGGCAGGAGACAGGCTCCGCGGCCGCCCCTGCCTCCTGCAGCTCCCACCCTGACAGGAAATGAAAAATTGAGAAGTCGTTGTAACAGCTTAAAGATGCATTATCCTTTTTGATGTGCAATTTGAGCTTCATATCTAAAGGCAGATGAAATCACCGGCACCCACGCCAGCCAGAGAGGAGAGAACCACCCTTCTGAGTTCTGGGAGGGGTGGGTGGGATGAGGGTGCACCCCCTACACACACAGCCTGGCCCCCACCAGCCCAGCCGCCTGCCTCTAAGCCCAGGAGACCAAGGTGGGCAGGACCGGTCAAGGAGGAGAAACCTTGGACTGAGGTGGGAGGGGAAGATGGAAGAAAGAGACGCAGAGCAAAGAGAGGAAAAATGTAAGCAGACAGACACAGAGAGGGAGAAAGAGACACAAGGGGGTGAAAGGGAATGAGAACCAGAAATAAAGAGAAATAAAAGATGAGGCGAGGTTAGATCCAAAGACCCAGAGAGAAGAGAGATGGGCCAACAGAAACCAAGTGTGAGCAATGGCCACCCACTATAGGGAAAGGGGTGTGTGTGTGTGTGTGTGTGTGTGTGTGTGTGTCTGTCTGTCTGTCTGTCTGTCTGTCTACAGCTGCTGGCAGGGGACAACCACGCCAAAGACTCCCCAGCCCCAGCCCAGGCATATGCAGGAGGAAGTAGAAAGCTTTCTTTGGTTTTCATGGCGACTATGAACCTATCCTCTGTTAGCACATGGGGCAGTGACGCCCCAGAACCACCCCCATCACCACCATCTGCCAAGCACTCCCTACTTATAGCACCATGCCAGGGATGGACCCCTCACCTCCTGACAGACCCAAGGTAAGGATCACCTACAGCTGAGGGTCGACTAAAGACCCCACCTAGGCTGCCAGTGGAGACTCTCGCCTCCGCGGCTGTGTGACCTTGAACAAGTGGCAGAATCTCTCTGAGCCTCTTTTCTTATTTGGCAGAAGGGCTCACAGGGCTGTGAGGAGAGTGGAGACCCTGTATGGGCACTCACCTGAAAGAATGAGCTGGTCCTGAGGTCCTAGTGCTCTGGCCAACCTCCGAGGGAAGCCACAGCTCACTGGGGCCCCAAGACAACCCCCATGCTTCCATTCGCCAGGAAGACCCCAGGCCCATTTGTCTGATGCTGTTCCATGACCTTGGGGCTTTCCAGCTGGTGCTAGTGGTAAAGAATCCACCTGCTAATGCAGGAGATGCTAGAGACATGAGTTCGATCCCTGGGTCGGAAAGAGTACCTGGGGTAGGAAATGGCAACTCGTTCCAATATTCTTGCCTGGGAAATCCCACGGACAGAAGAACGTGGTGGACTACAGTCCAAGGGGCTGCAAAGAGTCAGACACGACTGAGAGACTGAACGCGCACACACATAGTCCATGACCTTAAAAGCAACCTCCTTATTTGAGACTATTAGATGGCGGAGGAGACTCATAGAAGAGCATATATTGGACGGCACATCCAAGCCTCACTGCATGCACACACTTAAAAAGTTACACGCGAATCTCCCAGAGATGTATAGTGTGTAGCAGAAAGCACTGGGTCTGCATCTGACAGGTCTGGGAGGCGTCTGTCCACCTAAATATAAACTCCCCAAGGGCAGAGATTTCTGTTCATCTTGCCCATCACTCCAGTATTTGTTGCATGGATAAATGTCACTCAAGCGGAGTGACCTTGGCAGGGTACCTCATCTCTCTGACCCTTTGCTTTATATTAACAACAGAGTTCCTGCTTCATGGACAACAAGGCAGGTGTAATCATCTGACAAGAAAGAAAGGAGAGTGGCTATGTTTATTGTTATCAGTAGGAAGTAAAAAGGAGAGATGTATGTTAAGGGAAGTTATCTCTAGGTGATGGGATTAAGGAAAATGTTTACTTTCTTCTTTTCATGAGGGTGGGTATTTATCAAGCCCAATAACCAAAAAAAAAGGTAGTAAATTTGCTTTAAAATAAATTTTAAAATTGCATCCTCAAATTCTCAAGAGGGTGAGAATGCAGCCACTGAGCTTGGGGTGACCCAACCTGAGCTTGTGTCCTGGGGCTCCAGGCTGTCCTTAGGTTCAAGTGTCCAGGGATACAAGTGGGGCCTCAGGGTCCCTGACTACATCTGGGTGGTGGAGAGTCTCCCTGGCACATGCACCAGTTAGATCTACCTGTTCCTACCAGGCAGGTTCACAGAGGCTCTGAAGCTGAGTTTTGGAATACTGAGTTTGGCCCTCTGTGGGTACACGGACACCAACTTGGGGCAGGATGTCATGGGTCCTTTCACTGCCTTCCCAGCAGATGGAGAAACAGACATTGCCAAAACTGATAGGCCTCACCCAAGATGACCTTGGCTTTGCTGCACCCAGCTTCCTAGCTCTTCCAATCCCCACCAACTCTCACAGCAAAACCATGAGGCAGTAGTATTGATCCCATTTTCAAGGTGAAAAAAAACAGAGCCGGGGTTGGGGGATGAGATTTGCTCCAAGTATATCTCAGATGAGGCAGGATTTACTCAGCCTGCCCAACCCCAGGCCTGTGCCCTTTCTGCGACACCATCTTCTTCTAATGGATGGCAGAGAGAAAGCAGAACTAATCAACTCCTCTATTGATTCCAACTCCTCCCAATGAAGAGATTGATCCTCCCATTAGAAAGGGGTGAGTGGACAGCATTAGGGGGAATTGGGGGATTCCGCTCAGTGAGGCAGCTGGCTGTACTGCGAACACTGTCTTGAGCTCAGGTCACCAAGGCCCTGGACCAACAGGCTGCAGAGCACCTCGGAGGTGCCTGACACCTGGTCAGGGAGAAGGTGGGCTCTGCCATCCACTGCAGTCCTGACCGGCCACAGCACTCTGGCCTAGTTCATCTGTCAGTCCACCCATCTATCCGTCCTAATATCCATCCTTCCACCTCTTTCATCACCTAACTTTTTATGAGTCCCTCCGCTGTGCCAAGTGCCGTGGAAGATGCTAGTCTTCCCAGTGGGTCTCAGCACATCCACAGGGCAATCAAGGAACAGGGGCAGGTTGCAGTGTATCCCGTCCATATTTTTACCAGTGAACTGACTGATCTGCAGGGGACTAGCAGATCACTGAGCTGATGAGCTAAGCCCCAGGCCACAAAGTGGCCCAGATTTAAAATCCTCCTGTGGGGACGCAGATATAGAGAACAGACTTGTGAACATAGCAGGGAAGGAAAGAGTGGGACGAACGGAGAAAGTAGCATCAACATATATACACTACTATGTGTAAAACAGAAGCTATATAAAACAGGGGGCCCAGCCTGGCACTCTGCGATGACCTAGAGGGATGGATTAGGAGGAGGGGAGGGAGGTTCAAAAGGGAAGATATACATGTATAATTATGGCTGATTTGCGTTGTGGTACAGCAGAAAGCCAACACAACATTGTAAAGCAATTTTCTTCCAATTAAAAAATTAATTGTAAAAAAGAAAGAAAATTCTTCTAGGAGTTGGTCTTTCTCCTGTCAGAAGGCTCATCAGCTTTTCCTTTTCCTCACTTTTCTAACTTTTCCTCCCTTTGAATGGACGCTTGACAAGGGCAGGGACCATGGCTGTATTTCTCACCATTGTTCCTCCAGCATTTGACATGGTATCTTGCACGTGGCTGGGGCTTAATAACTATTTATGGGACGGATGGATAGATGGATGGATGGATGATGGATAGATGACTGAAGTGGCTGTAGTTCAGAGAGGCTCCCAGGCTCACATCTGAAAGAGTTTAGAAGCTTATCTCTTCCATACAGTTGTTTCTGCTTCATTTTTATTTGCTCACCTCTGGTGAAGGGAGCTCAGTACCTAGCCAGGCAGCCCACTCCACAGCTGGATGGTTCTTGCTGGCGAGCCCCTGCCTGGGCCAGGCAGAAACTGGGAAGCTACCCACCATGAAGTTTAATCCCTCACGAAAGAAGTTAGCTCATAGAGTGAAAGGCAGTGACCCTTTCCATCCGTGGGCAATGTGTCCTTACAGCCTTCATCTGTTTGCCATTACATGGTGTCCCTTTGCCCCTGGTTGGTTCTCAGCCCACTCAGAATTATCAACATATTTCTTAAAGTGGGACTCCCTGCGCAGGAAACACTCTGGGTAAATTCCCACTAGTGCAGAAATGATCAGCCTCCTTTATTCTAGACTCTATACATCTAGTAATATAACCTAACATCCGAGGTTATGCAGAGATGCTCTGTACTGAGTCTGGCACAATGTTACACAAGTTTGTGCTGGGGGTCTCAAAAATCACTCAGAGCCAAACAAGATTCAAGGTCAAAACAAGCATGGGATAGTCATAGTGCAGAAATAACTATTAATTAAATAAATGAGATTAAATGGGGGTGTTAATACAGCAGAGTATTAGGGAGCGCCCTTCTCAGGGCAGGTCACACTTTAGGCACATACTCAATCTGATTTCCGCTTAAACACCCAAATCTTTATCTCATGAACCAGATCACAGATTCACCCTTGTGCTGCCCTCCTAGTGTCAGTAAAGGCCCTCGAGTTTACAGAGCACCTACTGTTCACTGAGAGGCCAGCTCAGTACCTTTCTGACATCATCTCTCACAAAATTTCATCTCGGTATCAGGAGCGTTTCATTCCTTTTTTTCACCAGTGTTTACTGAGACTCGCCGTGAGCCAGGCCAGGAGCTAAGGATGGCGAGATGATGGTGAGCAGGACATCCTTGGTTCCTGCTCCCACACAACCCACAGCTCAGCTGAAGTTGGCAGGGAAAAAGGAGCTGGAAGTCTTTGCTGGGCTCTGTGCAGGAGTTTATCTCCCAAGGAGACAGGGAGTAGTCTCTATTCCCTGACCAGGGTGAGGAGAGTGAGGCAGCTAAGTTAAGGAGGCACTCATTCTCAGGGGCATGCAAGTGCATGATCAGCACCAAAGAGTGAGTGCCTCCTTAAATTTTGCCTTGGCACCTCACTAGCCTCACCCTTGTCCCAGCCCCAGTGCTGGGGATCCAGCCCAGGAGGGAGGAATTGGCTCTCCCTCCCAGGGCAGCCTGGTGGGAGGGGCCGAGCCCTGGTAGGGGTGCTCAGCTGGCTGCAGCAGAGGGGTGGAGATGAGGCCAGGGGTAGAGAGGCAGTTGGGCAGGCAGTGAGGTGGAGAGAGGGCAAGCACTTATCTTTCAAACAGACCCAAGTCACTCAGTCATTCAGCAGCAGAAACTGCTATTACTCATAATCACGCAGAACCAAAGGTGCCTTCCCCGGAGAGAGGAGGTTCTCACGGCTTCCCTGGCAAAGGGGCTTCAGAGATTGTTCCTCTACCTCCCAGCCCACCCTTCCCCCAGCCTGTCAGCAGCTGCAGAGGGAGGCCCAGAGCAGGCAAAGCTTGGGAGGTGGGAGAGGGAAGGGGTAGCCTGACTCCTAGGGCTGAGGAGATGGCCCCAGAAGGCCCCCGGGGCCGGGGGAGGGGGCTCCCAATTACAACCTCAATCAGGCCTTGGAAGGCTGCACCGAGAAATGAGAGCTGGAGCAGGCAATTGCCTCTGGCACATGGAAAACTCCAGATCTATAACTTCCTGGAACATAATTAGCTGCTAACTTCAAAGATGCATTGGGGTTTGTGTAATAGGCACCGGGGCACTCAAGAACTGCAGAAACTGGGAGAAAAATGGGGCCGTCTGGCTTGGAAATGGAATGAGACAAAAGGCTTTCAATTCAGGGCTTCCTTCAACAGAGACCTGAGGAAAATAATAATTATTATGA
Organism: Dama dama; assembly: GCF_033118175.1. Taxonomy (NCBI): domain Eukaryota; kingdom Metazoa; phylum Chordata; class Mammalia; order Artiodactyla; family Cervidae; genus Dama; species Dama dama. Next base: position 9,843,872 of record NC_083691.1, read on the forward strand.
TAACTCCCTTTTATGGAGTGTTTACTGTGTGCAGAGCGCTCGACTAAGTGCTTCACATCTGAGCTCTTTTAGTGATCACATACCTCCAGGATGCAGGCTTTATTATCAGAAATGACAGTGATCATCCAAGGTCACAGACACACACAGCTATTTTCAGAGTCCCAACTCCCATCCACTGTCTCTCCTGCATGGCTACTGCCCGCTCCAGAATCTCTGGGTCCTCAAGCCGCTCACACCTTTCCAAGAGAGGGTGGGTCTGGGAAACCAGTGCTTGAAAATGAATTCCTCCCTCTTCCCCCTGGACACTCCTCTGGCCCATTCTAATGGAGGGTGGCAACCAGACAGAGATGCTTAAAGCAGAGACAGGATCTGACCTGGTTCCTCTGGGGATCACAGGGGATGTATCAGTTAGGGTGAGTTACAGCTCACTGCTGTAACAAATAAGCTCCCACATATCAGCAGCTTCACACAATAGCAGCATGTTTCCCAGGATAAAGTGATCAGGACCATTGGCAAGGGGAGGGCTACATGCTCTCCACACAGTAGTCCTTCAGTGAACCAGGAACCTTTGCATCTGCGGCTCTGCTGTCCCCAGGGGCCTCAGAGTTCTCTGTGGGATCCTCTATACCTGGCAGCAGATGGACGAGGAACACAGAAACCAGCACAGATAAGCCCCTGAAGAACCTCACTTCCAGGGGTAACTACCTTGCTTCCAGCCACACTCAATTATCCAGACTCAGTCATCTGGCCATGTCTGCTTGTGAAGAAAACTGGGGATACAAGAGGAAAGGGAAATGGCATATGTTGAAGTGCCACAAGCAATGAAGCCTGTCCATCCATCCATCCATCCATCCATCCATCCATCCATTTAAAATGTAATGGTATCTGTAGTCTGCTGGATGCTGTACAGTATTTTGGATAGAGCAATGAATGAAACAGACCATGACCTTGGCCCTGTAGAGTTCAGAACCCAGAGGGAAAGGGAAACATGAAATCACAGCAACGACATAGATTATTCTCACGAAAATTACAAGTACCACCAAGGAGCAGAGGGGGCTTCCCCAGTGGCTCAGCAGTAAAGAATCCACTTGTAGAGCAGGAGACACAGACGTGGGTTCAATTCCTGAGTCAGGAAGATCCCCTGGAGGACGGCATGGCCACCCACTCCAGTATTCTTGCCTAGAGAATCCCATGGACAGAGGAGCCTGGCAGACTATATTCCACAGGGTCACAAAGAGACATGACTGAAGTGACTGAGCACGAATGCACATGAGAAGCACAGGGTGCCATGACAGCTTGTACCACTGGAGACTGAGAAAGACTGAGGAATCCAGGTGGGCTTCCCTGAAGAAGTGACTTTTACACTGAGTTCTGAAGGATGAGTAGGAGTTAGTTGAATGGGTTGCTTGAGAGTTTTCTAGGCAGAGGAAATGACACAAATAAAGGCCCTGAGATGTTTTGCTCCTGCTCACTGTGGGGATCACAGCTTTCCCAGGCCTGCCTAGATGTGATTCTATAGGAGGTTCCTCCCCAGACTCCCAGGGAGGACTCTGGATGGCTGGGGCTCTCCCTGCAGCCTCCATACCTCACTCCTCCTGGGCCCTGCTCCCATTCCATAGGCTTGCCCTATTGAGTTCCCCACTGGACAAAATGCTGCCCTGGACCTTCTCCATATTCTACTCCATCCAGCCTGAAAGCCTGTGAAGCTTGGATTTAGGCCAGTCTTGGGAGCTGGATCTTAGGTCAGCCATAGCCTTCAGCCCTGAAAATTTAAACAGATCTCCAAAAAAACTGGGCCCTGCTGACCTGCCTTGGGCCAAGCCCTGACCACAGCATCCTTTGGCTAATGACCCTCACCCCACATCACACCAGCATGATGGGGTGGGCAGTTCTTGACCAACACTTCCACGACCTTCAGGGTCTAAGCCACCATCCAAAGCACAACTTGAAGGTTTGTCTATGCCACTAATGGGAATAATTCCATCTCCCTAGAATAATAATAGTGTTTATGGTTGGCTAGTGCTTATATTTGGGGACTCATGGAGGAGCTGAACCCTGCAACTGGGTTGGCATGGGGTACAAAGCAGATAGGCAACACATGTCTACTGGCGGCTCAGAAGGAAGGGATGGCCACACTGGGATATCTGGCTTGGTGGGTGGTCCTTTCAACGCAGTACCTGACTGGCTCCAGTGACTTGAATGGCAGGCTTCCTCGGCAGGTTTAGGTTGGCAGATGTGGTAGGCGTGCCAGGGCCTCACCCACCTGCCCAAGGCATTCACACTAGTGCTGAATGTGTTTACCACCAGGCAGGGTGTGCAAATCAATAGGGTGCCATGCAGCCAGTATAAAATTTCAGACCTGCTAGATCACACTTCACTCCATTTTCATTTCTGGACCCAGATTTTGGGGTCTGCACCTTTCTGCAAAGGAATAGCTGTTCTGCAGAGCGGCCGACGCCCCCTCCCCACTCCCCACCGAGGAAGTGGTTCTAAGTTAGCTTTCTCAGATGGAAGAAAAGCAGCTGTCGCTGAAGCCATGTCAATCTGAACGGTAAAAGGTTTGGGCAAAAACATATTTTATTGTTCTTGCTGTCAGAAACATAAAGATTTAAGGGGCATGTGACTCGGTAATTGCTGTGGACTTTTTTTTTCCCTTGACAATAAACATAAAACTTAAAACTGTATTAAAATCATTTGACAATTTTTATGCTCAAAGAGCCCAGAATGAATAATGGGTTTTTTTGCATCTAAAATGCACTCTCTCGTCAACCTATAAAACTGTCAGAAATAAATTCATCAAAAGCAGATTATATAATTAAAAGTCGCTATTTGTGTCTCTGCCCGGTTGGGATCGGAGCTGTTTGTCTCTCTCTCTCTCTCTTTCTCACCCTCCTTTTTAAATTTTTAATTTTTTTAAGTTCTAGATGATGGCAAACTCAAGCTGGCCTACTTTGTCTGGGGGAGATGATAAAATAAGGGTTTCCTTCAACAAAGTCCAATTTCCTGCTCCAGCCAGTCCCACCAAATGCTATCTCAGCAAATGATATGACTTCTCCCAACCAGGACAGTTTTAGGGTAAAGAATCCACCTGCCAATGCAGGAGATGCGGGTTTGATTCCTGGGTCCGGAAGATTCCCTGGAGTAGGAAACAGCAACCTGCTCCAGTAGTCTTGCCTGGAAAATTCCATGGACAGAGGAGCTACAGTCTAGGGGGTCAAAAAGAGCTGGACACAGCCGAGCGCACACAGATGTGAGAGGGAAACATCCCACACTGGGGGTGAGCTCCCCTTCCTGATGGGGCGACATGGAAGAGACGGTGTGGCAGAGACTTCTAGCGTGCACTCATCTATTTTCTCCTTCTGCCCACGCTGGAGGATTCCACCCCTCTGCCCCTGCAGTCAGCCAGCCTATGACATCACTTGTTCTGTGCTTACGCTGTGAATACAATGGGTGTGTGTTACCTCTCAGCTGACGCTTTTTTTAATTTTTAAAACACGTTTTAAAAATATTTATTTAGCTGTGTTAGGGCATAGTTACGGCATATGGGATCCTCAATCTTCTTTGCCGTATCTGAGATTTTAGCTACAGCAAGCGGGATCTAGTTCCCTGACCAGGGAACTAAAAGCCAGAACTAATACAGAGAGGCAGGGTGCAGCAGCAGAGACCTGAGGGTGAGGGCCTAGAGACCAAGGTCTGGCTTTAGTTCAAACCTGGACCCCTGGAGCTGGAAGCCCAGATCCTTGGCCACTGGAGTACCAGGGGAGTCCCAGGGAAGAAGTCTTTAAGTGCAGGTTTTACACCTTCCATCACTTTCCTGCCCTCCACGGTGACCGCAGATGAGCAGCTACCGGAAGGTGGAGCCTCAGGCAGCCTGAATCACGAGCCACCCCACAGACGGCACTGCCCTGGGGAGTCACCTAGACCAACAACACGCTTCCTGGGTTAAGCCACTGAGACTGGGAGATCTACTTGTTACCTCGGCATAACCAAGCCTACCCTCACACTTTTTAAATGTAGGTTTTACTGTTACTGGGGAAGGTGAGGCCAGCGACCAGGAGATGATGGTCCTAAGAAGACTTCTAAGGGCTTCCCTGGTGGCTCAGATGGTAAAGAATCTGCCTGCAATGTGGGAGCGCATCACTGACTCAATGGACATGAGTTTGAGGAAACTGAGAGATAGTAGAGGACAGGGAAGCCTGGCATCCTGCAGTCCATGGGGTCAAAAAGAGTCGGACACAACTGAGCGACTGAACAACAACAAAGAGGAGGAGGTGAGTCACACCATAAGAAGTCACATGGAGTGGGTTAGGAGGCAGAAGGAGTGAGTAGACATGTGGACCCTAGACTTCATTGCAGCTTCCATGAGAAGGACAGGTGAGGCAAGGTAAGCAGGTAGCAGTTTAGGATTGGCTGGTTTGAATAATTCCAGCAGGCTCTGAGTCTGAGGGGTTGTCACTAGCCTGGTACCTGCCCTGGGGTGATTAGGGCAGGGGGATGGGGGCCCAGAGTATTGAAGCCGTATAAAGGAAAAGGCTGGAGGTGTGGGTCTTGGACTGGTTGGTTTGCACTTGAAAGGCATGCTCCCTGGCAAGTCAGGGACTACCTCCAAGAGTTAGCTAAGGCTGGGAGCGGCAGTCCCTCCCGCGTTGGGAAGACTCCCAAGATGTCAGAGCATCAGCATAGAGATTAATACACTGGTTAATCTGTGGTTAATACACTGACTAATACAGGGACAACTGTGATGCTCTAGCATGTGGAGGACTAAGTGCTGACTCTGATGGGCATGTGGGGGCAGAGGTGCGAAGGTGGGGGAGGTGAGGAGCAGAATGATGGAGCTTAGGGGCCCGGTGGAAGAGAGGAAGGGTGCAGCAGCAGAGACCTGAGGGTGGGGGCCTGGAGACCAAGGTCTGGCTTTAGTCCTCCTCAGATCAGCTAAGGCGCAGTGACTCCAGACTCTGTTCCTGGGGACTAACCCGAAAGGAAGAAGGAATTAGCAGGAAGCTGACTTCCCAGAGGAGCACAGAGTTTTCTTCTCCAAGCTGTTGTCTGCTCACCACCCCTTGTTAGGCCAGCTATCCAGATGGACCTCATTGCCTAGAGATCTCCAGGACTCACTAACCTGGGTGAGTCCCCCAAACCAGCACTCAACCAGGCCCAAGGCAACTACCTTCCTGTCCTTGAGTGCTCACTCTGGGGTCTCCCCAAATTCCTCTATCTAGAGGGCTTAGTTGGGGTAAGGAGACTAAGCAGAGCAGATGTGGGAGCATGGAGATATGAAAAAGGAGAGGAGATTCTGGGATGGGAAGATGAGGAGAAAGAACAAAGGGAGAGCTAGGAAGGATGGAAGTGCCAGGCAAGAAATATTCTTTGAGATGAACACACCCTAGTGTTCACTGCAGCACTATTTACCATAACCAAGATATGGGAGCAACCTAAGTGTCCATCCACAGATGAATGGATAAAGAAGATGTGTCACACAGACAGACAGACAGACACACACACACACACACACACACACACTGGAATACTACCAAGCCACTAAAAAGACTGAAATAATGCTATTTGCAGCAATATGGGTGGGCCTAGAGATTGCCATATTAAGTGAAAATCAGACAGAGAGAGATAAATATCACATGATACCACTTATATGTGGAATCTAGAAAAGTTATACAAATGAACTTATTTACAAAACAGAAATAGACTCACAGACATAACAAACTTTCCCCAAAGGGGAAAGTGGTGCAGGAATAATTTAGGAGTTTGGGATTAGCAGATGCAAACTACTTTATATAAAATAGAGAAGTAACAAGGTCTTATTGTATAGCACAGGGAACTATCTCCAATATCATGTAATAACCTGTAACGTAAAAGAATCTGAAATATATATATATAAAATATACATATATAAAATTGAATCACTTTGCTGTATACCAGAAACTAATACAACACTGAAAACCACCTATATTTCAATTCAAAAAGAGAAATATTCTTTGAGCTTTTGTTGTTTCCCATGGAACAGAGAATCTTAATCCCATTTCACAGATGAGAAATTTGAGGCTTGGAGAAGCTCAGCTACTGGCAGCAGCTTGTGCAATGTGACACAGCCATTCTAGTTTAGCTGGGTCATAAGTGTGTGCATGGAAACCAAAATACCTAGGGCTTCACAGGGTGAGTGGAATGCTTTCCCTCAACTCAGTCAGAGAAGTGGGGACAGGGAGATTCCCTCTAAACTTGGGGGCAGAGGAGACAGGTGACTGGAAGATACCTTCTCTGATTTCAGAAGGTCCCTGGGCTGTTCTGCCTTCCCTTTGAAGGATGGGAGGTTTCTGTAAGCCTGTCTTACCATTTTAAAGATGAATTCTATTTTTATTTTGCCAAGAGATGTTTTTTTATGAAATGGATGCTGAATATTATCAAATGCCTTTTTATCATCCTTGGTTTTTCCCTTTTGGCCTATTAATATGATGAATTATATTAATAGAGTTCCTAAAATAGAACTGTCCTTGCTTTCCAATAATATACCTTACCTGGTCATTGTGGAATATTCATTTTATGTATTGCTAGATTCAATTTGCTAATATTTTATTTAAGATGTTTGCATCTATATTTGTAAATGAGATTAGCCTGCAGCCTTCTTCTTTGTGCTATTTTTGTCGGGTTTATTTAGCTTTGTAAATGAGTTGGAGGGGCCTCTGGTTCTAGAAATACTGTGGACCAAATATCTCCCAAATCTTCCTGCCATAAATACCTAGAAATGATCGATACAGTATAACAAATACTTGAGCTTACAGAAATGCAGGGGACTTTTCCACAAGCAAGAAATAAAGTGGGAACTGAAAACCAAAAAGGTAAGCAGAGGAGCTGTCACAGCAGGTGGCCAGGGAGAGGGGAAGAGTGGACTTGAAAAAAAATCCATCCTCTGGCACATAGAAATAAAATATCAAGATTTTTAATAATTCAATTTTTTACCATGGTAAAAAAATATAGTAAAAACATGATTTTAAAAACTCACCTTAACCCTTCTCAAATGTACAATTCAGTATGTTGAGTATATTCACATTATGGTGCAACAGATCTTCAGAATTTTTTCATCCTGCAAAATTGAAATACTCTACCCATTAAACAACTCCTCATCTACCCTTTTCCCCTAAGCCCTGGCAACTACCATTCTACTTTCTGTCTCCATGAATTTGAGTACTCTAGGTACCTTACATAAGTGGAATCATACAGTATATGTCTTTTTGTGACTGGCTTATTTCATTTAGCATAATGTACTCAAGTTTCATCCTTGTTGAGGGTGTCAGAGTGTGTCAGAGTTTCCTTCCTTTTTAGGACTGAATAGTATTCCCCTGTATGTATTTGCCACATTTTGTTTATCATTCATCTCTCAATGGATACTTGGATCGCTTCCAACTCTTGGCTATTGTGAATAACGCTGCTATAAACATGGGTGCAAATATCTTTCCAGGATTCTCTTCTCAATTCTTTTGGATCTATTCCCAGAAGTGGGATTGCAGAATCATATGATAATTCTGTTTTTAATTTTTTGATAAGCTGCCATACTGCTTTCCATAATAGCTGCATTCTTTTACATTACTACCAGTGGGGCATAAGGGTTCCAATTTCATCACATCCTTGCCAGTGCTTATTACTTTCTGGGCTTTTTTTTTTTTTTAATGTGCGTGTGTGTTTTGATAGTAGCCTTCTTCCTGGGTGTGAAGTGGTCTCATCATGGCTTGCTTTTGTTGCTTTTGTTTCTTTTTTTTTTGTTGTTTCTTAATATTTATTTATTGATTTGGCTTCATCAGGTCTTTGTTGTAGCTCTCCAGCTTCTCTCTAGTTGAGGCCTGTGGGCCTAGTTGCCCTGGGGCATGTGGGATCTTAGTTTTCCCAACTGGGAACAAACCCATGTCCCCTGCATTGCAAGGAGGATTCTTAACCACCGGACCACCAAGGAAGACCCTCATTATGGTTTGATTTGCATTTCTCTAATGATTAATTTCAGTGTTGGCCATCTGGTGATGTCCATGTGTAGAATCTTCTCTTGTGTTGTTGGAAGAGGGTGTTTGCTATGACCAGCGCGTTCTCTCAGCAAAACTCTATTAGCCTTTTCCCTGCTTCATTCTGTACTCCAAGGCCAAATTTGCCTTTTTACTCCAGGTGTTTCTTGACTTCCTACTTTTACATTCCAGTCCCCTATAATGAAAAGGACATCTTTTGGGGGTGTTAATTCTAGAAGGTCTTGTAGGTCTTCATAGTACCATTCAACTTCAGCTTCTTCAGTGTTACTGGTCAGGGCATAGACTTGGATTGCTGTGATACTGAATGGTTTGCCTTGGAAACAAACAGCGATCATTCTGTCATTTTTGAAATTGCATCCAAGTACTGCATTTTGAACTCTTTTACTGACTATGATGGCTACTCCATTTCTTCTAAGGGATTCTTGCCCACAGTAGTAGATATAATTGTCATCTGAGTTAAATTCACCCATTCCAGTCCATTTTAGCTCGCTGATTTTTAAAATGTTGACGTTCACTCTGCCATCTCCTGTTTGATCACTTCCAATTTGCCTTGATTCATGGAACTAACATTCCAGGTTCCTATGCAATATTGCTCTTTACAGCATCGGGCCTTGCTTCCATCACCAGTCACATCCACCACCGGGTATTGTTTTTGCTTTGGCTCCGTCTCTTCATTCTTTCCGGAGTTATTTCTCCACTGATCTCCAGTAGCATATTGGGCACCTACAGACCTGGGGAGTTCATCTTTCAATGTCCTATCTTTTTGCCCTTTCATACTGTTCATGGAGTTCTCAAGGCAAGAATACTGAAGTGGTTTGCCATTCCCTTCTCCAGTGGACCACATTTTGGCAGAACTCTCCACCATGACCCATCTGTCTTGGGTGGGCCTACACGGCATGGCTCATAGTTTCATTGAGTTAGACAAGGCTGTAGTCCATGTGATTAGATTGGTTAGTTTTCTGTGATTGTGGTTTTCAGTCTGTCTGTCCTCTGATGGAGAAGGATAAGAGGCTTATGGAAGCTTCCTGATGGGATAGACTAACTGAGGCGGGATACTGGGTCTGAGATCTATTACTACAATGAATTTCATTCATTTATTTCCTAATATTGAACAGTTTGTAGATTCATGAAATAAACCGCATTTGGTCATTATATAATAGACTGTTAGATTTGGTTTACTTAAGATTTAGAATTTTTTACATTGTTTTTCCTAAAGTGACTATGGTTCTCTTTTTCATGTGAAATCTTTCTTACATTTGGGTATTAATGTTCCACTTGCTTTACTAAAATAATTAGAAAAAATCCTCTTTTAAAAAGTCTGCTAAGTCACTTCAGTCGTGTCCGACTGTGCAACCCCATAGACGGCAGCCCACCCAGCTCCCCCATCCCTGGGATTCTCCAGGTGAGAATACTGGAGTCTACAACAGTTTAAATAATATTGTATTTATCTGCTCATTAGAGGTTTAAAATAATTTCCCTGAAAGACCATCTAGGCCTGGTATATTTTAGGGAGATAACTCTTTATCTACTTTTTTATATAAAACAATTTCTATATGAAAATGTTTAGCTTTTCTATCTCTTCTTGAATTGAGTTTGGTCATTTGCATTTTGGAAAAAATTACCAAATTCATCCAGGTTTTTAAACATATTTATATAAAGTTGAATAAAGTTGTTTCATGATTCTTTCCTTTCTTTCTATGGCTATTTTTCCTTCATCATTTCTTCTTTTGTGTATTTAGGCTTTTTTGCCCTTTATCTTAATTACGTTAGCTTATGGTTTATTTTATTAGTTTCCTCATAAAATGAATTCTATTTTTCTGCTTATTAACTCACAAGTTCTCCTTTTATCATCATGAGTTTCTTACTCCTGCTTTCCTATGGTTTGGCTTCTTGCTCTTTTCCTAACTTTTTAGATTAGATGTTTAATTTTCTTATTTTCATCTTTCTTGTTTATTGATATCAATACTAAAGGCTCTTCCTCTGAGTATTACTATAACTATTTCCCACAGATTCTGATATGTAGTTAATTTCTTTATTTTCTAGGTTTTCTACAGATTTTGCTTATATGCCTCTTTGGCCCAAGTGCTAGTTAATAGGGAGTTTAAAAAATTTCTAGATGGTAAAGAATCATTGAGTTTGGTGTTTTTTTTCTCCTTTTATCTTTAATTTCCAGTTTTAGTGTGTTGGGGTAAGAGTTCTCCAATAACCATTCTCTTCTCTCTGGTAATAATAAAACCCTAATGTTTAGCCAGGCACATGGCTTCTCAGAATAAAAACTACATTTCCCAGCCACTCTTGCAGTTAAAAATCATCATGTGATGAAGTTCTCGCCAATGGGATGGGAATAGTATCATGTACAGACCCTCTAGCTGGAGACTTTGAAAGGAGGTTGAGGAGTATGCCCTGGTTTTATTATTACTTGATTCTGCTGTTTGGAAAAAGGATCCTTGCAGATGAAGTTAGCAGCCCGAGAATAAGAGGGCAACAAAATAGGAGTCTATGCTCTTCTACTTCAGAGCAGTAGGAAACCACATGGAGCACAGTCCCCATGCTAACCTTGAATCACATACTTTTGTACTATTACATGAAAGAAAAATATTTCATACTGTTCTAGCTATTATTATTTTGGCACTCCGTATACATTATCAAATCTCTTCTACAACTAATACAGTTGGTTTTTTTTCTCTCTGGCCTGTATATTGACAGGAGTTTCCCCTTTAATCCTTGAAATTCAATTATCTCACCTGGCTATAGGTCTCTTTTCATTAGCTTTACCTAACGTTCAAAGAGAAGCTTTGTTTAATTATTCCTTTGATTATTGCTCATTTTATTCTATCTGTAGGGTCTTTATTCAAGATGTCTTTTCACCAATCATGCCCATTCCTTTATTCTTTTATTCTAAATTACGGAAAGTTTTCTTTTTTTTTTTGAGACTCATCTTTTAAACCATGGCCTGTGTTTTTCTGCAGTATCCAACCTGCTATTTCCCGCCTTCGTTGCCTTTATAAATGCAGCAGTTGCACTTTTTAGCTGGAAACAATCTTTTCTAGTCTCAGAGGATACTTTTTTCAGATATGCGACGTCCCTTTGAATTCTGTTGGGCACACAAATTGGAGATTTTCTAAAAACTTCTGCTGATCCTGGCAGGAGGTTTATCTCAGAGGGACATACTTGCATGGGTTCCTTCCTTACGAATGGCTGTCTTTCCACACGGCCCGTGGTCTCCCTCTGGTCACTCATCCTCGCAGTGAGCATCCATCCCCGGGGCCTGAGAGGGTTTTAATCTTCCAGACCCGGATGGGGAAATGTTTGGGTTTGCTGACGGTTTAGTTTGCTGCGTCTAGGTTTCGTTGTCTGAGGGCAGTAAGACAGGTGAGACACTAAGGCATGTACATCACGGCAACATCTGCGCTCTGCCAGTGAGCCTCCTTTCTGAAGCTAGGGATGCACGTCCAACTTGGTGGGGTGTCCTCTGTCTCCATCTGGCATGGCCAGGCACACCAGGACCCAGCTGTGCTCACAGACCAGTCTTCAGAGCCAGCCTCCGAGGAAAGCTATGAGCTGGCCCCTCATTTCGCTGCCGAGGCACTCACAGAAACTGCTCTCACCTACGGTCCCCAGGCCACCTCATCTTCACGCTCTGCCTCCCTGTGCTGAGGTGAGTTATGGGGTTCTGATGGGGATTCCTTACACACAGGGCGGCCACCTAGTCTGGTAGTTAAGACTATATGGGCTCAGGGGTTGGTTGGAAGGGTGTGGCTTCAAGTCCCAGTTCAGCTGTGAGTTGCTACGAACAAAGGACAGACTCTCTGGGCCTCAGTTCCGTCTTGGACAAGATGAGGTCAATGATAGCAACTCACCCCTGTGCTGTGATGAGGGCTCACTACGTGTGGGACTTTCTTGACCCGGGATCTGGCACACAGTAGGTGCTTCATCAGGGGTTTCCCAGACAGCCCTAGTGGTAAAGACCCTGCCTTTCAATGCAAGAGATGTAAGAGATGAAGTTTTGATCCCTGGGTCAGGAAGATGCCCTGGAGAAGGAAACAGCAACCCACTCCAGTATTCTTGCCTGGAGAATCCCCTGGACAGAGGAACCTGTCAGGCTACAGTCCTTGAGATCGCACAGAGCTGGACATGACTGAAGTGACTTAACGCAGCACAGACTCGCCATCACTGGAAACACTAATAACTCCTGAGAGGGTGCCTCCTTCTCACACCATGTGTCCCACAGATGACCAGCCCTTTCCCCAGGCAGATTCCTCAAGTATTGGGAGAAATATCTCCAGTTTCTAATCCATCAGTGTCACTCTCCTTTCTGTGCCTGGGGGACCTGTCCTCTGTGCTCCCCTATTTTTATATCCCTATATAAATATCACTCTATAATCATTTCAGAAGGAACGGGAGCAGGGGAGGAAGCAGTCAAACAAAAGTTTCAGTTCACTGTCTTGTTCACCATCTGATTGTTCACGTTCCTTACAATCTTCCTAACCTATAGGACTTAGCTTCCCATCCACCCTGTGGATGCAATGGGCTCCTCGGGTTTGAGACCACACAGCTAAGGGGAGAGAACCCTTCTCCTTGTAGCCCTGGCCCTATGGCACCCCACCAGCTGGGCCATCCCTGCCTTCCTTCCTTCCATCTTAGCCAAGTCAGGGACTAGGGAGGATTCCCAGCTGGTCATTAGGATTTTGCTTCACAACCAAGAAGATATTTTGGAGAGAGGCAGAGCAAAGAAGTGACAGGCAAAGAATTAGCCACTACCTTCTTTGGGTAGGCAGCACTGGCAAAAAGCATCAAGGTAAGAGGTACAGAGATATAGAGAGACTAGACCCAGATCAAGTTACCCAGAGGAAAAACAACCAATGACAATCAACCACCAGGGCTGTTGAGTGCACATGCATTCCATCCACTTGTTCTCAGTCCTGTGAAATAGGACTTTTATTATACCCATTTGACAGATGATAGATCTGAGACCCAGGGAGGAGACGTGCCTTGTCTGGGGTCACACAGCCAGCAAGTGGCCAATCTGGGGCCCTGCTGGATTCCCAAGTTCATGCATGTAACTACTCCTCTAGACTGACTCATTCTAATCACAAAATTTTGCCCTTTTGTGATCACTGTCGTATTTTTTATTTAATCATGTTATAACGACCATAGCATGTTGTTCTCATTTTTTTTTTTTTGCTTTAAACAGTGAATTATCTTTTAAAATAATTTTTAATGAAATAAACATTGTGTTTAAAAAAAAAAAAAAAACTTTGCCCAAAATCTGTTTCTCACATTTGCCCCCAACCATCTTTGGGGCACTGAGAGACTCAACATACCACTCCAGCTCTGTAGACACTGCCAGAACCTCTAGCTCCCCCTCTTCTCTCCCTGAAACCAAATCTGGAATTCACAGGTGGCCAAAGAATCTGCCTGCAATGCAGGACACCTGGGTTCAATCTCTGAGTTGGGAAGATCTCCTGGAGAAGGGAAAGGCTACCCACTCCAACATTCTGGCCTGGAGAATTCCATGGACCGTACAGTCCATGGGGTTGCAGAGTCGGACATGACTGAGCAACTTTCACTTTCACTTTTCAGCCCAGGATCACCCACACCCTCTTTGGGCTACTCTGCTCCAGCCACAGCTAAAGGGTTTCTCAGAGCTGGAGCGCACACCGGTGGGTTTTCCAATAACATCTGACTTGGCTTTTAATTATCGGGAAGTGATTGTTGATTTACACAGCAATATTTATCCAGCAAATTGCTAATTAATGCACTGAAAAATGCCAAGTGGTGTCAAATATTTGCAGTACCAAAATATTTTTATTTTCGGTGAGGAGTAGAATCGATGCGAAGGTACTAAAGTGTTTAAACAGGGTATGTAAAGTTTAAGGTCAATATTAAACAAAGAGAAAGGCTGGGTGGGCTTCATGGCTGGGGCTCTGGGATGTTCTACAGACTGGAGGATGTTCAGAGATAGTCCTGAGAGCAGTGAGCCCCAAATCTCTTCTCAGAATGTACCACCCTTGAGATGCAAAGGGCACCAGCTAGCCACAGACAAGTCATCCAAGTGACTAGGAACATCATAAGTACACCCCACGTCCTCACCATCACCCTTACCTTCACTACGTCTCCCAGGTGCCATTGCCCCCACCACCGTTCTGTCCACTACTGTTCACTCATTCATCATATTTTATATTTTAAATATTTGCTATGTGCTGGACATTATTCTGTTGCTGGGGAGATAAAATCCTTTGCTCATGGAGCTTGTGCTGGATTCCAACACCCAGTAAGCAAGAAAATAAGTAAATGAACTAAAACAATTTTTTTTTTTCCAGAGGATGTTAAGTGCTACAAGAAATGAATCCAGGGAAGCAATAAAGAGTCATTACTTTAGATTGCTTGCTCAGGGTAGGTCTTTGTTGGGGGCGGGAAAAAGCCATTTTAGCTGAAAGAGCTAAGCCAGACACATAAAGATATGGGGACAAAACTTGCCAGGAGCGTGAACAGAAAGTGCAAAGGCCCTCAGACAGGAAGGGACCTGGGCTAAGGGAGCCAAGGCGCACAGAGGAGAGTGGCTGGGAGCCAGCTAAGAAGTGATACTGACAAGGAGGAGGTATCCATTGGCGCAGGAGTGAAGGAATCCAGGGGTTTTATTCTAATCGCCGAAGGGAGCCATCAGACAGCCCTGAAAGAAGAGTGATGGGGCGCTGGTCTGCTCTGTCAAAGCACCTCTGGCTGTAGAGTGGAAAACTGGTCAGGGGCTAAGTATGGAAGCAGCAGGGCCCTGGCAACCCTGATTCTTCAAGCAGGATCCAGATGAGAGGGAGGGAGCGCAGAGCAGGTGGGACTGAGAGAAGGAGGAGTCAGGGTGCATGGGGGTGGGGCCTACAGTCTTGCCAGGGGATGGAATATGGGGTGTTTGGTGCCTGGAAAGAGGGTTCACGGCCTCACCTTCCTCCCTGAATCTCCTTCACAGCCTTTTCATCGTCCCAACCCACAGTGGCTACTGTTAATTGAGGATTTACACGAGGATATCTACTTTATGAGCTGGTCTGTCTCAACAACGCCATGTGGGAGGTATTATTATGCCTTGTGACTTACCTGGCCTTGCCGATCCACTGAAAAGACTGAATGTGAAGCTGGAAATGACCACTAGTCACTCAGGTCATCAAGAGCGCATGTCCTGTGCCTATGGCCGAGCTAGGCCAGGGACCTGCTGGCCCCACCTCCGCGCTTCCTCCCACCCTTCCATCAGGAAACCCACGACCTGAACAGGGAAAAAGCGCTTCCACCTTGGCTCCACCTCCGTGAGGTTGGCGTTATTACCCCATTTTACAGATGAGTAAATGGTCTCCCCGAATTTAACTCTGTCCAATCCACTGTTCCCCAACTAGAACGGTCCTTCTGAAGCATACATCTGACTATTCCTGCCCTTGCCACCACCTGGGCAGGTTCCTGTCTGCCACCTTCCCGCCACCTTCACTGTAAGGGAGCTGTGGGGATGGGGTGGTGGGAGGGAGGGCTTTGCCTTGCCGGCACACCTGCTCTGTGGCGTCCCTTCCTTCATCTGTTCGCCAAATACGTCCCCAGACCCTGGACCAGTTACAGCTCTCCCCAAAACCAGGCTATAGGACTAAGGGGGTCAGAACTCGGGCATTTTGGAGTTCTGAGCTTTGGCCTGGTGGAGGCCAGATGTTCATTAAAGCCTGGATGCTGAGGATGGTTAAATGCCACATGACAAGGGTTCTCCCGAAACAAAGGGCAGAGGTGAGAAGTCACAAGTTCTACTGATGGGACCTCTCCCCTTCCTTTGTCGGGGGGGTGGGGGGGAGTGGAAAGCACTGTGGTTTTGTGGGGGGGGGGGGGGGGGGGTGTCTAAGTTAGTGATACAAGCCTCTCTCCATTACCCCACACCTTTGTACCAGTTGTTGTTTTTCAGTTGTTAAGTCCTGTCCAACTGTTTTATGACCCCATGGACTGTAGCCTGCCAGGCTCAGCTGTCCATGGGATTCTCCAGGCAAGAATACTAGAGTGGGTTGCCGTTTCCTTCTCCAGGGGATACTCCCAACCCAGGGATTGAACCCTCGTCTCCTGCACTGCAGGCAGCTTTTTTTTTTTTACCACTGAGCCACTTGGGAAGCCCGCTGGACCAGTAGCATGGACAAAAATATGGTATCAGCACATACACAATGGAATAGTACACAGCCATGAAAAATGAACTACCAGTACACACTGCTTCATGGATCAAGCTCACAGACAACGTGATGCCACAGAAGAAAGACACAAAAGAGTGCAGCATGTGTGATTCCATTTATGTAAAGTTCAAGAACCGGCAAGATGAACCTACCTTATGTTGAAACCAGGAAAGGTGGGGTAATAAGCAGAGGGAAACTTCTGGGTGCTGGAGATATTCTGCATCTTTATGGGTGGTGACATGAATGCTATTGATTCTACACTTAAGACTATGCACTTTTCTAGAAGTTTTACCTCAATAAAAATAAAACTATTTTAAAATTTAGGCTGAGTTGACAAAGCCCTTGACTCCAGCTGGAGGAAATAAAGTGGGAACTAGAGTTTGAAGAATTAGTGAGAACATTTATCAGCAACTCCTCAAAAGAGATCATACCTAGGAGAATATATTGTCTTAAATGGCTTTCCAACTCTTTATATTAAAATCAGAATAGCAATAGTAGATAAAGGGATTGTGTGTTCATACATATTTAAGATTTTATAATATTTAATTATCTAAATATAATTTATGGACATTTTACTCTTGATTTTTATTTGCTAAAAAAAAAGGTTATTAAAACAAAAAGGAAAAACATCTCCCTGAACATATTATTACCCTCATGGTTCTTGCTCCCATGCAAATATTTTACTTAGTCATCACATCTGTATACAAGTTTTATTGTATGTATATACTTTACATTTTATATAATTTATTATGTTGTCTTTTTAAAATTTGTATTCCCAAGATCTCATAAATACTCAGATCCAGTCTCTTCTAGCTTTTTCAGTATTGTTTTTTTCTGAGTTTTATCTTTTATGCAGAAAGAGTTGTATCTAAGGTGTATCTAAATTACAGATTATTTTTTCAAGTTGCTAATCAGTTTTTTCAGCAGCATTTACTAAATAATTCATCATCTACTCATTGTTTTGGAGTGATTTCTTTATCATGTATAATTTTTACATGTGATCTCATCGATTTCCAGACATTCTCTTCTAATCCATTTAAATCTATTTCTTTTTTCCCAGCAATATTCTCACTGTTCTAATTATTGCTACTTTATATGTTTCAACATTCAGTAAGGCTCTACATCAATGTTCTCTTTTTTCAGAATATTCCTTGATATTCTGACCAATGTTTTTTCCAGATGAATTTTAGAATCGTTTCATCAAGTTCTTTTCACAGGATTGTTTGCTATTGCATTAAATCTGCAAATTAACATGGAGGTGGTTTGACATTTTTACAATATTCGGTTTTCCCATGCAGAAACATAGGATGAGTCTCCATTTATTCTGCTCTTCTTTTATTTCACCAATAAAATTTTGTAGTTGTCTTTATATAGGTCACACGCATTTCTCATTAAGTTTATTCCTAAGTATTTTCCATTGCTTCTGGGAATGGCATCTCTTTCTTTCATTACAGTTGCTGGCGGACTGTGGCTGGAACACAGGAGAGCATTGACTGGGGTAAATAGGTCTTGTCTCTGGCCACTTTACTAAATGGTTATTTGTTTGTATATATTTGAGTTGCTTCCTTTGGATTTCTGGTCCCAAATCACATTGACAGTGAATATTGTTATGTTGGCATTGGATGGACACAAGCCTGGCATCTGACGGGCCTAGGGGAGCCAGTCACCACGTGCCCACTGAGCCACAGTCTCACCCCAGCTGAGACTAGGAGCAGCCCTGAAGCCCAAGCTCTTGCTAAAGTCCCTGACAGTCATCCTTCTCCCCCATCTAGAGGCGCTCTGCCCCGGCTCTCCTAGGGGTCTCCTCTCAACGCTAATGGACTGCCCAAGGACCCAGAATGCAGCCATCCTATTAATCAAAGCCACAGCTACCAAGTATCAGGATGAGTCCAGGCCCTTAGACAAGCCTTACATAGCATCTTTTTTAAATTCCTGAAAGGTATGTATGATTAACCAGAAGGTTAAAGGGTTTTCTGAGATCACACAGCTGTCGGGTGGCAGATCTGGGATTCAAACTTTTGTTCCTTCTGCTCCATCTTGTTGCTCCCCTGTGCAGTACCCCCATATACTTACCCGTCAGACAGGCTCCAGAGAATTAATGCCTTGCCAGCCTGAATCCTTCAGAGTTCACCAGGTCACCCTGGGCACTGCAGTGTGAATCCAGGAGCCCAACCAGTTCCCCTCAACCTGATCCCACCTGCTCCAGAATCTGGCCCAAGTCCTTTGTGTTACGAAAGTTTGATGAACACATGGCAACTTTCCTCATTAAAGAATGTGGTCATTACAGCTACTCAAGTCCTGGGGTCTTTTGAGCAAATGCTCTACCTGAATATTTATCATATTACAGGGCAATTTTGATAGTAATCATTGTGGCAACAGTAGCAGTTAACATTTACTTGTCCCTCACCATGGGCCAGACACTAGTATATTATGTACATGATCAAGGGAGTGAAAAACCTGGCTTAAAACTCAACATTCAAAAAACTAAGATCATGGCATCCAGTCTCATTACTTCATGGCAAATAGACGGGGAAAAAGTGGAAACAGTGACAGACTTTATTTTCTTGGGCTCCAAAATCACTGCAGCCATGAAATTAAAAGACGCTTGCTCCTTGGAAGAAAGGTTATGACAAACCTAGACAGTGTATTAAAAAGCAGAGATATCACTTTGCTGACAAAGGTCTGTGTAGTCAAAGCTATGGTTTTCCAGTAATCCCAGATGGATATGAGAGTTGGACCATAAAATAGGCTGAGCACCAAAGAACTGATGCTTTCAAATTATGGTGCTGAAGACTCTTGAGAGTCCCTTGGACAGCAAGGAGATCCAACCAGTCAATCCTAAAGGATATCAACCGTGAATATTCATTGGAAGGACTGATGCTGAAGCTGAAGCTTCAATACTTTGGCCACCTGATGCGAAGAGCTGACTCATTTGAAAAGACCCTGATTCTGGGAAAGATCAAGGGCAGGAGGAGAAGGGAGCAACAGAGAATGAGATGGTTGGATGGCATCACCAATTTAGTGGTCATGAGTTTGAGCAAGCTCCAGGAGTTGGTAAGGGAGGCCTGGTGTGTTGCAATCCATGGGGTTGCAAAGAGTTGGACGCGACTAAACAATACATGATCTCATTTATCTATGAGTTTGAAACTTTGGTATTCATTTAACAGATGAGAAAACTGAGGCACAGGGAGATAAGTTATTTGTCCGAGGACACTCAACTTATAAATGGCAGAGTCGGCATACAAAACTTGAAAGCTAACTCAGAAGTCTGATTGTTTTTGAATGTTTATTTCCGCACTTACTTCCTTTATTGTCCAGAGAAATGGTGTTATAAACCAGTGGTCCCCCCAAGCTGCTCCACAAACTGGCATGTCTTGAGCGTGAGAAAAGGGACTTTATAGAATGCAGAGGCCCAGAAATTTTGCAAGAAATCTGTGCTACAACCAGGTGCGGGACTCACACTGAGAACTCAGGGCCTGGACCCCCACAATTGCATGTCAGGCCCATCCCATTCTGCAGCACGTGGAGGAGTCAGGCAGCCCAGAGCCTATCTGGGTCTGCAAGTCCTTTACTGGGTCTAGTGCTCAGACAGGTTTGAGGATGTCTATCTCAAGAAGCCCTCCTTTGCTATCTAATGATGTGGACATTGGTTTATTTTGTAATGAATCCTAATAGTAATAGATGTTAGTACAAAGGAAATAAATGATTCAGCCATCATCATTGAAGCATTTTTCTATGTTTGGCAAAAGGAGAGGAATTTCCCAATGAAGGTGCCAAAATCATAGTCACTGTTCAGGAAGCATATCTTTATGTGTTAAAGAGTCACAGTTTGTGATAACTGTAAGAAAGACATCAAATCCTAATAGATTTCCTGAAGGACATGCATCAAGGCCAAGAATTTGAATAGGTCACTCATCCAGGAGGCAAAACCACTAATAAATCAAAGCATGGGAAATCCACTTCATAAATGATTTTTTTAAAAAAGATTAAATAGTGAGACGCCCTTTAAAGTCTGCCAAAGAACTAAAACACATGGCCTTGGGAATTAGCCCTACCTGGGTTTGCTATCAACCTCCATACTCCCCCACCCGCCGCTGCGTGACCTTGGACAGGTGAGGCCCCATCTCCTCATCTGAAAGATGGGGACCGTGTGGGGCCATTGTATTAACTGAGACAGAAAGAAAGCACAGGCCACGGTGCACAGAGGGCCCCAGTACATCTGAGCTGGGCTGACCACTGCACCGTAAGTCCCCTAAATACGAGCAGGCTCCATTCCAAGAGCACATTCCTAAATCCAGTTTGTTCATAAATCCAACAAAGTCAGCCTAGGTACCCAACTAACACAATCAGCTTTATAGGACTGTACTGTAATAGGCTTATAATAGTTTTCACACAATACATACATAAGAAAACAAGCACAAAAAATAAACATTTTTAATCTGACAGTACAGGACAACAGCTGGCACAAAGGGGCTGGCATGCACATTCGCATCTTGGAAAGTTCACATCTTGAAGGTTTGTATGTAGGGAACTTACTGTATTGCAGTGTTAAATTGCGGTGAAACTGTTATGTGCAAACACTGCCCGCCTTTTGCAAGAAACCTGTGCTACAACCAGATGCAGGACTCACACTGAGAACCCAGGGCCTGGGCCCCCAACAACTGTACGTCAGGCCCATCCCAGTCCCACAGTCCTCCACCCTTGGTACCCTCCTCACTTCTGTCCTTGTTGCTGCCTCTCTGGTTGCCATTCCTGCTGCTTCCTTCAAAACAGGGCTCCTAAACCTGGATTGACTCTCCTGTAGCTGAAATCTAGCCTTTCTTTCCATTAAGAATGTCATGTTCTGTACATCTGTGTCTCTTTTTCTGTTTTGTATGTAGGGTTATCATTACCATCTTTCTAAATTCCATATATATGCATTGGTATACTGTATTGGTCTTTATCTTTCTGGTTTACTTCACTCTGTATAATGGGCTCCAGTTTCATCCATCTCATTAGAACTGATTCAAATGAATTCTTTTTAATGGCTGAGTAATATTCCATGGTGTATATGTACCAGTGGGAGAAGGCAAGGGTGGGATGTTTTGAGAGAACAGCATCGAAACATGTATATTATCAAGGGTAAAACAGATCAACATCCCAGGTTGGATGCATAAGACAAGTGCTCGGGGCTGGTGTACTGGGAAGACCCAGAGGGATGGGGTGGGGAGGGAGGTGGGAGGGGGGATCGGGACGGGGAACATATGTACATCCATGGCTGATTCATGTCAATGTATGACAAAAACCACTACAATACTGTAAAGTAATTAGCCTCCAACTAATAAAAATAAATGGAAAAAAATAAAATTAAAATAAGGAAAAGAAAATCTCAAAAAGAAAAAAAGAATGTCATGTTACCAATACCAATGACTCCATCACCAGTGGAAATCACAGATGTTTTCATATCACATCACAGTTGCTGCCAATTTCTCAGAATATCCTTCACATTTATCACCACCTTGAAATCAGGACAGTGATTAGAACTGCCACCAGACCCTGCTATTTAATGTGTTCATAAAGAAGCATGTATATTGATATATCACAAGTTTTTATATTTTGATCATTGTATTTTAAGAACTCAGTTTCTTTGGTAATCCTGTATGCATGATTTTATGCATTTAGCAACACTGGTCCTGGGAAGGGACCCACAGCCTTCCCCAGACTGCTGAAGGCAGTCCTTGACATAAAAAGGGTTAAGAACCCCTGCCTTAGAAATTCTGCAGTGGCTTCCATCATTCTCTGCATTTCACAGATGAAAAAACAGAAGCTTGAAGAGGTTGGTCCCTTGTCCAAGGGCACCCAACTAGTGAATGCTGCTGCTGCTGCTGCTAAGTCACTTCAGTCGTGTCCGACTCTGTGTGACCCCATAGACGGCAGCCCACCAGGCTCTGCTGTCCCTGGGATTCTCCAGGCAAGAACACTGGAGTGGGTTGCCATCTTCTTCTCCAATGCATGCAAGTGAAAAGTGAAAGTGAAGTCGCTCAGTTGTGTCTGGCTCTTCGGGACCCCTTCCCGAGTCTACCAGGCTCCTCCATCCATGGGATTTTCCGGGCAAGAGTACTGGAGTGGGTTGCCATTGCCTTCTCCAACTAGTGAATGATGAAGCTTCAATTTAACCTTGGCATTCGCTGGAGCCACTGCCCAGGCCACGTGCTTCCCCTGTTTAGTCTTGCTCTGGGGGCTGAGGACACAATACGGCTCTGGTATGGCCCCAACACTCCAGGAGGTCCCCAAGCATCGGGGAGACAGATTCCTGAGTAATCCTAACCCATGATTGTAAGTCCTTTTCTTTATCAGCTTCAGGAGATGCCCTGATCTGATTCCTCTTTTGGGAATGGGGTACCCAGACTGAGTCAAAGATGGCTAGGGTGGATCTGAGACCTCAGTTGGGGTGTCCTGACTTTGGAAATGGACAGTGGATGCAGCCAGTGATGAGCCCTGAAAGCGGGCCCAAGAGCAGCTCCACGTGTCCAGCCAGCAAAGGTAAGGCTATGTCCAGGCCTGAGGGCGGAGGTACCAGGAGGGAACAGGAGTAACCAGCTCCTAGTTCTGTGCCGCTTCACACAGCTGTTAGAGTTCAGGGAACATTTGTTGATGGGCTGAATGAGTGAGTAATTGAACAGATAAACAGGTTCATCCTAGACCAAGCCAAGGCTGGATTGTCCAGGGGTGTCCTGTGGGGACCACCCTGCCAGCCAGTCATGACATCTTTGTTTTGTCCCTTCCGGCAGTGCCTGGCCTCATTCACTGGTCTTCACTCCTGCAGAGAAGCTGTGTCTCTTGCCATCAGAAAGCCTGATTCCTGGAGACTTTCCCTGGAGGAGGGGGTGTATGGGAAACCAGAGCTGGAAAAGCCTAGCCCTCAGGTCTGGGGGAGGACAGAAATGTGAGCCCCTTTGCACCCCCAAGAGCTGACTACTTGCCTCCCTAAGAGAATAATCTTCATATGGAAGCCAGGTCTAGGTTCTGACCTCCAGACTTCCCAGGACCTCCATTATTAATGCATTCATTCATTCATCCCACAAATGTTTAAAAGCTTCCCGCATGCCAGAAAGTTCTAGCACTGGGGATACAGCAGTGAACCAAAGAGACATGGTCTCCATTCTCATGGGTTCTTGGGGGGTTCTGGGAGACAGGGTGGGTGCAGACAGTAGAAAGATAAGTGGACGAATGAAAGAAGAATTTTTTAGATGGTGGTAAGTCCTGAGAAGCCAGTTCACACAGGGTGGTGAGTTAACATGATCCCTGTGCTAAGGTTCACTTCTCTATTACAAGGAATACAGTTCTGCAAGGCATTTAAATCACATCTGAGGCCACTTCTCCCAAAGTTTGCAGAGATTAATCGCATTAAATTCATCACCTTTCACTAATGCAAACAACCATTCTCTGCCTGGATAATCTTAGCAGAGAAGGAAACTAAAAACGATATCCAGGTCAGACCCCAAAAAAGGAAAGACCTTGAATTGCACTGTTCTTAAAAGCACTTAAAAGGGATTGAATTAGAACTGAGACAAAAAAAAAAAAAAAAAAAATTGGCCCCTGAATCCAACTCCCGCTGACACCAAGATAGAAAAATAGCTGAAGGAAAAGGATGTAGCATGTCAATCAAGTTATGATCGTTTTCTTTTTAAAAAATGAGAAGCCCTTTGTTTTAAGAGGAGCAGGCTGGTAATTTGGCGGTGGGGAGGCAGCGTCAGAGCGAAAAGCTTTCATATTTCCAGACAGAAAGGATTTGGCTGCTGATAGAGAAGTGGAGGGTTGCATAATGAGATCCAACTCTGTTGAGGGTCTCCTTCCCAAAGAGAAGAGGGGGTCTCAGCCGTCTGGCTGATTGATGGAAATCCAGGTAGGGCATGCCGAAACAGGTATGTACAATCTCCCTTTTGTTGGTAATCAAAGCCGGCTGAATGGGACTCCATCCTTTCCTTCTTATTCCTATGTACCAATCTGAGCGGCTCAGATGAAATGTGTTGCGTTACACCAGCACCAATAAGTCACACTATCTATGTTGTGACATACCGAGTATTACTAATTGTCAATCACAAACCACAAGTCTTGTCAAGACGCTCCCTTCTCGACGGGCTGGTTCAAACCTGAAGTGATTTTTAATCAAGTGTTAATAATACAGCATCTGTCGGTGGACGCTGCGTTTATCAGGCAATCAGAAAAGTGAACCCATGACACGGCAGATTTTAACGTCTGCATTTTCCGTTCTTCCCAATTATCGGTGGGATTTCTGTCAGCCCTGAAAAGCGCACTGACATTATTTTTGCAGGTGAACTTCACCAGGGGAGAGGGGGAAAGTGGCTGGCAGGCCTCCTGTGGCAGGGTGCCCCACCCCACCCTACAGGAGAGGGGCTCCCCACCCTTCAGGAAGCCTGCGATGGCCCCCAGGGGGAGAGGGAGGCTTTGGGTCTGGGGCAGAGGGGCCCCCACCACTGCAAGCATACCAGGATACTAGGAACGGTCGTGCTTCTTCCCATCACGGGGGTAGAAGTGGTCTGAGGGAGGCACCTAGGTGGAGCCCCTTGAAGACCCCTACCCATCGAGCACATATACACTTCCCTGCCTCGCCAGGCAGCCAGACCCTCCTATGCCCAGGCACAGTCTGGATCACCATGTTCAGACATGAACAAGAATTAGCCAGAGTTCTGATCTGCTTGTCATTTTTCCGAGGTTTCCCATGGTATGTGCTGGGGACTGCGATTCCACTGAACATGGAAGGAAGGGGCAAGGGAATAGGGGAGAGTGTGTGAAGCGCCTTACGCCTCCCCAAGGTGGGCATGACCCTGCTCCTTTCCTGCTGAAGTCCTGTCTGGGACCCTCTGTGGGCTCAGTAGCCAAGGTCTGTTTGCTGGCTTGTGGCCTCCTTCCTATCCTGCTCAACAGCTCAGAGCCAGAAGGAACACTGATGGATGTCTAATCCAGTTTGCTGCCTGGAATTCTGACGTTTAGTCATGCAACTTCTTCTTGCATGCCCCCAGCAACAGGACACTCATTACTCAGCAGATAGCCTATTCCACTGTTACTCAGCTTTGGTTGTTAGGACCTTATCTATAACTTCCTCCCAGCTCCAAGTGGGATGTGTGGACAGTGTCTTGTCCCCCAGAGGAGCTGACTTGTTGCCCTGTAATGGGTTTGGGAGGTAACCCATGGGCCTGGGGCTGTTGCTGAATCGGCCTGCTGGGCATGCCTGTTGAAGACGTCTTCATCCCTTCATCCTCGGATTTCTCCCTAGCATCTGGCAGTGCCACCCCCTGGTCCACCTTGAAGCTCCCTCCACGCCTGGCCTCCAGGGTACCACAAGTAACTCCCTCCCCTGTCTGCCCCTGGCCGGTGCTTCTCAGTCTCCATTTCTGTTCATCTCTTTAATATAAGAGTTCTTCCAGGCCTGGCTCACTTCACTCCTGACACCACATATGTTATGGGCAATTGTAACAACTCCCATGACCTCTCTCTTCTTTTTTTTAACATTTATAAGTTGAGGACCTAATCCAGATTTTTTCCTCTGAACTCCATCTGGGTCAATAAATACCATATCACCTGGACATCCTATAGGCACCTAAAATTCAGTCTCAGCAGAACGTCTTTTGGGGGAATCCCAGCTTAAGTGAAAAACACCACCACTGTGTCCCCTATCCCCACATCAGGGAACTGTGAGCCACCCCTCCCCCAGCACCCAGGACTGCTTCAGCCCTGCTGCCTTCCTAGCTTCACCCCTCACCATCCCCACAGCCCTGCCTAAGCTTGAGGCTCAGGGCTATTCTCCTGGGTGGAAAGAGTCCCCCTCCTGCCATTTCCCTCTGGTGCATCCTTTACCCAGATGGTTGGAGCTATCTTTCCAAAACCCAGCTCAATACACTTCAAGGGGCCCTCGTGTCTGTAGAATAGAACTCAAACCCCTGAGCCTTGGGCTCCAACTAAATATTGAGGATGGTAATGGTCACCCTCTAGCGCTGAGAGAGAGTAAATGAAGTGACGGACTTGCAATGGATGGAGGATACTGGACAACCACCAGTTCCTTCCTTGAGACCGCCCAGAGGGACAATTTCTCCATGCTGAAGACGATGCATTTGTTTTCCTGTCATTTTGCCAACAGATGGTAAAGAATTTGTCATGTCTGTGTCCCATGATCCAGCCTAGGACAAGACTCACAGTCTGGCCCCACAAATCCTCTTGACCAGAACGGGGCAAACCAGTCCTTCAATCTGTGGCATTTCTGAATCATTTCGAATTTTGCCTTCCTCCCCCCAAATCTGGGGAATCTGAGGCTGATCGAACTTTCCAGCCCCATTTTGCTAACAACAAAACATTACACTAGTTATCTATCACTGTGT
This sequence comes from Dama dama, assembly GCF_033118175.1. NCBI lineage: Eukaryota > Metazoa > Chordata > Mammalia > Artiodactyla > Cervidae > Dama > Dama dama. Next base: position 9,870,452 of record NC_083691.1, read on the forward strand.
AACGAGAGACTCTAAAACGTAGTGACTTAAAACAATAAACAATTGTTATCGCTCAGTTTCTGAGGATATCCACGCATGGCTCAGCTGGGTGATTGAGGCTCAGGGTCAGACTGCTGGCTGGGGCTGTGGTCCACAGACAGAGCTGGAGGCGCCTGTGTTTGCCTCAGTTCCTTTCCCGTGGGCCACTTCATATGCTGCCTAAATGTCCTTCTGACATGGCAGCTGGCTTCTCCCACAGCAAGTGACGAGAGAAAGAGAGACACCAAGATGGAAGTCACAGCCTTTCACAACTTACTCTTGGACGTGGCAAACCATCATTTCCACCATAATCTACTGGTCACACAGACTGGTACAGTGTGGGCGAGCACCACCCAGCAGAGTGACCCCCAGGAGACAGAGGTTCCTGGGGCCATCTTGGAGGCTGGGTACCATGTCCCACTGGATCCCCACGTCTGCTTCCAAGTGACACCCAACTATGTACAAAATTCAGCTAAGCACAGCCTTGAAAGGAAAGCACTTGCACCACTGGAAAATAAGGCCAAAGGAGGGAGAAGCCCACAGAACAGGGAGACCAGAAGTCCAGATGAGAATGCCTCCAACTCAGTGCCCAGCCCAGGGCAAGTCACTGCCCCTGCCAGGCCTCAGTGGCCCCATTTGGATAGTGGATGGTGAACCAGAAGATGCTGAGATCTGTGAGATGCTATGGTCCCAGGTGTCTGAGCTCTGGGATGGTGCTTCCTGAGGACTTACATGTGGTCTGGGTGTTGGCAACATCATTAGAAGAACCTCTCCCTGCAGGGGTCAGTGCTGCCCAGTCTGGCCTGGTGGTTCCTCTCTATCACTTGGTTTCAGAGCCCCTAGGACTACAGTTTTCACATCTCTTTCTCACACATGACCAGCTGATCAGGAGCCGGAGAGGTGAACGAAGGGTCCTGGGGGCTGGGGAGGAGACTGGAAAGTCATCCCTGTTGTCTGCCCAGGCCCCTCCCAGTCAGGTTGGCCAAGTCCTTTGAGAGGACCTGCCCCTCTCAACCCTGGCCTGACAGCACAGGGGTCCCCAGAAGGGGGTTGAGAGAAAGCCCAGCCCCCATGGCTCCTGCCTGTCTGTCTGTTGGGTCGGACCATGTTGCTGAGTCTGGAGAAGGAAATGGCAACCCACTCCAGTGTTCTGGCCTGGGAGATCCCATGAACAGAGGAGCCTGGCAGGCTACAGGCCATGGGGTCACAAAGAGTAGGACACGACGGAGTGACTAAACACTCATGTTGCTGAGCGTCTGTCTTGGCTGCCCACCTGCAGCTGCCCAGCTGTGCCCCAGTGCCCACCCCACAAGGCCTCTCTCCTAGCATCAGCAGAGACAGACACACAGAGAATTCCACCTTAGGGAGAGCCCATGGTGCCTCCCCAGGCTCTGGCCACCACACCTGGTTTCCTGCACATACAGATACATGTGTCTATGAGCACATGTGGACACACACACACACACATGAGCGATGCCCTCCTGGGACACTCCCAGACCCACAGGGGACTCCGTGCTCCAGGGAGGCCTCTGGGTGGGTGAGAGGCGCTGGGTCACTTCATGGGCTTGGTAAGTTCAAGCTTAGTGGTCCACCAAAGGAGCGATACTTTACAATAAGAGGGAGGAAAATGAAAGAATTTTTAATAAAAGAAAATAAACCATCACGGGAAAAATCAGAGCTTAGTTGGACTTGTTACACCAGTCTTACAGTTTAGTATTGCTTTTATTTTGAATCTTGTATGCACCCTCCCTCTACCCTTTTTGGTCCTCAGGGCCTCTGTGAGTCCTAATCAGGTCTACAGGGTGGGTTAGAGAGGGGCAGTGCCTCGCCCCAGCCTGCCACCCTCTCTGTCCTCAATCCCACACTGCCCCAGCTCCATCGAGGGGATCCTAGCTGCAGAACGGGCGTGGGCTCTGCTCGCAGGGCTCCTCACTCCACAATGGTCATCCACTCTGAAGGCGCTGCTGCCACCTCTGGAGACAGCACAGGTGGATTCCTTTTACTATACTCAGTTTGAGCATCTGACCTTGGAGGTAACCCATTATTACTAAGTTGAACCCAGACACCCCATCCTTCTGCTTATTTGAATGAACCCTAAAAGCTTTGAGTCTGTTGGTTGAGTTGGGAGAGAGAGATTCACTGAAGCACAGAAGCCTTCCAGGCATAGATGGAGATAAACCAATGGGACTCACTTGGTTGGGATGGGTGCCGAACCAAATGCCCCAGCTCTGTTTTCAGGGTCCTCTGCTAAGTCCATTACCACCGTCACTGGGGTTGTCCTTCCTCTAATGCTCTGGTCTTGTGAGATCCCACTCTTCCCTCTCGTCCCCCAGAGCAGAGCTGAGCCAGACACCTCTGAAGAGAGTTGGAGGCATAGTGACTGAAAAATAAATACAGGTGGCAAAGAGCCTGGGGGGAAAAAATGTTTCTAAAGATTAGCTTTCTGGTCCTAAACTAAACTCATCCACTGCTGAAGTTCCTTCCCCTTGCTGCCTGTCCCCTAGGGCCGCCTCCATCTGCTGCATACCATGTCCTCCAAAACAAGCCTCTACACACTGAGCAATCCACCTCTCAGACCCAGCGAGGTCTTTGTCCTCTGCTCTGTACCAAGGGCCTGGGCAGCTGTCTGTCCTCCCTGGCCAGGTCAGCAGCCCCACCCTGCTTGGTGCTGGCTATGAGGTCTTGCTCTAGCAAGTGACTCCCACATTCAAGGAAGCTGTACTTGTTGGGTCTTTTTGGTTGAAAGTAACAGAAACATAAATGTGAGCATAAGTAGGAAAAGGAGACAGTTTTAGGATAGGATATCTCAGAGAACCCAAAGGTTTCCAAGAGGATCTGAAACTGGGAGCTGGGCTTTCTCTGCCTTCTGTCTCTGCTTCTTCCTTCTCCCAGTCTGCCCAGCAGTCTTGCTCCATCTCCAGGTCATATGGGAGATGATAACTGCCCCACTCTTCTTGAGCACCCACAATGTAGATCCAGTCATCCTCCCACACTATCAGACCTTCTGTTAGTCTGATTCCAGAGTCACAAAGGGGAAGACTCTGACCTGCTGGGCTGTGGTCTGGTCAACTATGGCCAGAGGGTGGCCCCAAGTAGCATCAATATGGCTCTGGGGACCCACTCCTGTGCCTCAGAGAGCAGGTTTCCAAGAACAGTGATCACTGTTATCAGAGCAAAAGATTCTGCTAACATTACCCCTGCCAGCATGGAGCACAGGGCACCATATTTCTGCCACTGCCATGAACATCCCACAACTACAGGGAAAGAAATACACTTCAGGGAACAGGAAGACTATTCTTTTGTGAGCTCTGATCAGGTTGCCACCTCAAGACATAGGGCCACCATCTCTACCATTCCCCAGAAGATGGAAAATAAATACCATCTCAAAGGCTTAAGCTGGAAGATACCTGTAAAAGTTATGTGGTTGGTGCCAGAAAAGCATGACTTGTTCAAGGTCACAGAATGAGAAAGTAGCTAAGGTAGGACTAGGACCTTGCCTCTCAGTCTAGTACTCTGTCCACTATGAGATGAACTGCCTCAGCAAGAAGGATTCTCTGTGACAAGAGAGAGCTCAAAAGGCTTGTCAGGGGCCACCAAGGATCACTAGAAGCAAACTAATAGTCATGCATCTTTGGTGATGGAACCATGTAAGGACATTTTCATGGACTGCTGGAGAAATTTAGCAGGGACAAGAGGTATACTTGAGGCTTGATTCCAGGATGAGCCCTGTCTTGCTTCTCTGAGCCATGCAGCAAAAAGGGGGATTGTATATACATACACACACACACACACACACACACACACACACATACACACTCACTCACTCACCCACCCATTAATCTGATCTATCAGCCCACTAAGTTTCAAAGCATCCTCTGGATACTCCAGGTGGAACAGAAAACTTAGGGTCTCCTCTGAACAAAAAACCCATGAAAAAGTGAGAATGACTGGATTCAGAGAAGTCAATCTGGCCCCCAAGAGTCAGTAATTTCGGAAGCAAAGTAGACCATCAAAATTGTTCTAAAACCCTCAGAACCCTCCCAGCTCTCTTTAGGGATGGCCAAGTGCTGGGAGCTGTCCAATGTGCTGACCTAGCTGGCCCTTTCTCTAAACCTTGAGCCTCTCTTGCCATCTATACTGAAATTTGCCCTGTGAACTTGATCAGAGGAGTCTTGGTTCAGCAGTAACACTGCAGGGGGTTGAATGGAATGGTGTAGACAATGGGCCCATGTTGCCCATAGTCACCAAAACCAGGCTTTGGGCCAAGAGAACCCTCTCACCCCTGACTCTTTCCAGGCTTCCTTGCAGAACCATCCCCAACCTCCCCAGAACAATGTCATGAATTTTTCCTCCTTGATGAACTTCAAAGTCTTTTAATGACTCTTCATAAAGGAACAGTGGGGCCAAAAGTTGAGCAAAGGAGATGATTAAAGTACCTTATTAAAAGCAGCCTTGTAGAATTCTCCACATGAAAGCAAGCACCATTATGAGGGCTTATCCTTATAAATGACGCTTCGCTTTTGCGAACATGCTGAAACCTGATTAGAGTGACAAGCACTGACTGATACTGCAAACCTGTTAATAACATGAAAATTAGAAGAGGCTCATGCAAAGAAGGGAGATTAATTTAGCCGGAGTACATCTCGCGCAAATTGCAAAGTTGTGAATATGTTCTCAGATAATGAGCCTTCCCAGTCATCAGCTCACTTGTCATTTTCTGTAATTAATGTTAAGGAAGACGCCTTCCTGATGGTTCGTATTACTCATATACCAAGAAAATTTCTTCAGAGAAATAATTTACATTTATTATCATCGGTCTGTTTGTGTGGTTTATTTCGTGCTGGAGTAATTTATTGCAGGACCGTTTGCCATGCCTTGATTAGTCGCTCGTCAGGACGGGATGTAATTTTTTTTGCTTGATGGCGACGTCTACAACTTGACAGTGGTGTAACACTTCTTCTTGTCTCCGGGTGGGTTTTTTTCACTTAAATAAACTTTGGGGCTGAGTGCCCCAGGCTGTCTTCCCACCGGCGGCAGCCTCAACACACAGCTTGCCTGCCTGCCTCCAGATCAGCAAGGAATTCAACACTGGGACAGCTTGGAATGTTCCAGGCTGTCCGCCTCATCTATTCCTGGTTAGAGCTTAAATCTGAGAGTTTATTTCACCCTTTCTCATTCCATTGCTGCTCAGGATGAAGAGAGGTTTGCTCTCTGCTCTCAACTCCACACTTTCCAAGCTATTTCTCTTCTCCCTCAGGCTACATTCTATTGGAGACTTCTCTGCAATTGCTTTTTCCCCCCATACCTGGTTGTATATTTCTTTCAAAAGCCTAAATGTAAGAGGAAACACGGCAGACAAGGCTTGTTTCCAAGGCCAGGCAAATCTTTAATTCCACCTTGAATTTCATTGCCTGGCAACATAGCACCGAGGAATATGTCTAGTGAACTCAGCTACCCCACCCCCATCTCTTTTTCAGGTCCCACAGACCCAGAATCTACAACCCAGAATCCTTGTAGAACAGATCTGAATGCATCTCAGCATGACACCTTGAGCCACCTTTTGCTCTGGGCTCACTGCTATGCATCCTGAGTCCTCATGGAACAAGGATGCTAAAGAAGTGACTCTCTGGGGTGATTCCTTCACTGTTCTCTCTGTCCGGCTTCCGCTGAGCTTAAACAAAATGGCCCTCCTGGGTGCTTAGGGTGCACATCTAATGCACTGAGCTCTTTGGATGTGTCAGTTCATTGGATCTTCAGAACAACTGGATGTCAGTATTATTGAGACTGTTCTATAGATGGGGAACCTAGGGATCAGGGAAGTCAAGCAATTTGCTTAAGGGCTCAAGGCTGTCAAAAAGAACCACCACCATTGTCATCATCGCTGACACTGACTGTGTGCTTAAGTGTCTCACAGAGAGATATGACTGTGGTTCCCATTTTATCTATGAGAAAACTGAGTCCCAGAGAGTTTAACTCACTCCCTCAAGGTCTCAAAGCCAATAAGTAGTGGAGCTGGGTCTGATATGCTCCAAAACTTCATAGCAGGTGTCCATTCCACTTCACTGTCTCTCCAGAAATACAGCCTTATCGATGGGATCTTTTCTCTCCTTCCCCCAATCACCTCATTTCCTTCTCCAGGTCCAAACTTGAGAAGCATCCTGCCAATCTCCCCAGCAGGGGTGGCCAGGCTGTGAAATGCACAAACAGAGGCAGTTAGCGTGAGTTACTGACCCCTGCACTGCAAATGAGGCAAACGATACAGATCAGGGTTTGCAGACAGAGATAATGATTTTTTTTATTGGACGTCTTCATCCCGAACCAGTGGCGTGGCGCTGGGTCGGCCAGCAGCGCACCGCTGGTGTCGGTTAATGATAATCTATATTTATAAAACGATAGTCCATCAAAGTGGGATGAATATTTTAGAAGCCGCGGACAAATCAAATTGTCTTTGTCAAATGGGTGCGTGCTCTGGCGCTGAGCGTGTTTTATGGCTCTTTCTGGGGTGAGAAGTAAAGGGTTCTTCTCACTGGCAGTAGCGCAGGCTGCCTCCCTCGTCATGGCTGGGAGATGAGGGCTGTGTTTCTACTATTTTAAAAAACCCAATGAGCTGTGGAGATTGACATTAGTGCCAGAGAATTGTACTTTGTTTGATGAAGTTAACAAATAACGAATGAAACGACATATGTGGTGTCTTTGTGGGAAAGAGTCCATTTATACTTGGAGAAATAAATTAGTTTCTTTGGAAGTCTGGATAGGGAGGGAGGCAAGGAGGCAGGAGACAGGCTAGGGGCTCTGGACTTCAGAGAGGAGATGGAGCAGGTGGCAGGGTCTGGGGAGGACAAGAGGAAGAGGAGACAGGAGGTGTGTGCTAGGTCTGCACATCGCCTCCAAGGCAAGCAAAGATACTGGGGCAGAACCCCAGTCCCCAGAGTCAAGAACTCCTGCCCTGTCACAAAACCAGCTGGGGAAGTCACATCAGCTTTCCAAGCCTCAGTTTTCCCATCTGCCCAATGGGAAGAATAATATCTCCTCCACAAGTCATTAAATGAATGGCTAGCCTGGATAAAACCCCTCCTAGTCACCAGCACATAGCTGCTTAACTGAATGTGAGCTCCTTTCTTCTGCCTCATAAAGTGGGGTCCATGCTGTAGGAACCCAGACATCAGGCTGCCAGCATCTGTGCTCTGTCCTGCAGGACAAAGTTTACAAAAATAATAGATACCATTCACTTAAGGTCTTTCATGTGCCAGGTGCTATACTAAGCACTTTATACACATTTCATTTTCTGAAGACTCTACATCAGCTCTGTCTAATATTTGTTGGTGTTGTTGTTTAGTTGCTCAGTCATGTCTGACTTGGGAACCCCACGGACTGTAGCCCACCAGGCTCCTCTGTCTATGGGATTTCCCAGGCAAGAATACTGGAGTGGGTTGCCATTTCCTTCTCCATGGAATCTTCCTAATCCCAGGAATGAACCTGCATCTCCTCCATGGCAGGCAGATTATTTACCTCTGAGCCACCAGGGAAGCCTAATAAAATATTTGGATTGGCCAAAGAGTTCATTCAGGTTTTTCCATAAGATGATGCAGAAAAACCCAAACAAAAACCCAATATTGGCTAACCTAATATAATGTGAACCACATACATAATTTTTTAAGTAAAAATAGGGGAAATTAATTTGAATAATTTTTTTAACCCAAATAATACAAAACACTGTTTCAATGTGTAACTAATAAAGTATTGATGAGGCCATTCCACATCCTTTGTTCATACAAATCTGTGCATTTCATGATTACAGAACCTCTTGATTGGGCTCATTGCATTTCAAATGTCCAATAGCCTCCTGTGGGTAGGGGCTACTGAATTCGAAAGCACAAAAATAGTACATTTCCACCATTATCCAAAAGTTCTATTGGAGAGTGCAGCTCGAGGAGATGTATATAATTTGTTGTTTTTCTGTCTCTAAGTCGTGTCCAACTCCTTGTGACTCCATGAACTGCAGCACATCAGGCTTCCCTGTCTTTCACCATCTCCCAGAGTTTGCTCAAATTCAATTATATACAATTATTATCCATGTTTTCAGTTGAGGAAGGAAATGCAGTGAGGCCAAGGCCACATAGCTGGAAAGTGGCAGAGCTGGGAAGTTGAGTCTGTCTGTCACCAAAGGCCAGGCTCTGCTTAGAGACACCATCTCCAGAAATCCTGATGGCCATCTGCCTCCCTCAGGGCCCCAAGTGCTGGCCAGCTGACCTCTGATCTCAACTGCTTAAGACATCCTAACTTACCTCAAGAGGCCTGGAGAGAGAGCATACAATACATATATCTGAATCACCTATCACTACATACCAAACCACCCAGTACTTAGTGGCTTAAAGCAACCACCAATTCATTTTTCATGATTCTGGGTGGGTGAGGAATTAAACTACTGCACAATTGCACTCATCTCACATGCTAGCAAAGTAATGCTCAAAATTCTCCAAGACAGGCTTCAGTAGTACATGAACTGTGAGCTTCCAGATATTCAAGCTGGTTTTAGGAAAGGCAGAGGAACCAGAAATCAAATTGCCAACATCCACTCAATCATCAAAAAAGTAAGAGAGTTCCAGAAAAAATCTACTTCTGCTTTATTGACTACACCAAAGCTTTTGACAGTGTGGATCACAAAAAACTGTGGAAAATTTTGAAAGAGCTGGGAAAACCAGACCACCTTACCTGCCTCCTAAGAAAGCTGTATGCAGGTCAAGAAGCAACAGTTAGAAATGGACATGGAACAACAGACTGGTTCCAAATCAAGAAAGGAGTATGTCAAGGCTGTATTTTGTCACCCTGCTTACTTAACTTCTATGCAGAGTACTTCATGCAAAATGCCAGGCTGGATGAAGCACAAGCTGGAATCAAGATTGCCAGGAGAAATATCAAAAATCTCAGATTTGCAGATGACACCACCTTTATGGCAGAAGAAGAACTAAAGAGCCTCTTGATGAAAGTGAAAGAGGAGAGTGAAAAAGTTGGCTTAAAACTCAACATTCAGAAAACTAAGATTATGGCAGCCAGTCCCATCACTTCATGGTAAATAGATGGGGAAACAGTGGAAACAGTGAGAGACTTTATTCTATTGCGCTCCAAAATCACTGCAGCCATGAAATTAAAAGATACTTACTCCTTCAAAGAAAGCTATGACAACCCTACACAGTATATTAAAAAGCAGAGACATTATTTTGCACACACAGGTCCATCTAGTCAAGGTGATGGTTTTTCCAGTAGTCATGTATGGATGCAAGAGTTGGACTATAAAGAAAGCTGAGTGCCAAAGAATTGATGCTTTTGAACTGTGGTGTTGGAGAAGACTCTTGAGAGTCCCTTGGATTGTAAGGAGATCCAACCAGTCCCTCCTAAAGGAAATCAGTCCTGAAAATTCATTGGAAGGACTGAAGCTGAAGCTGAAGCTCCAATACTTCGGCCACCTGATGTGAAGAATTGACTCATTGGAAAAGACCCTGATGCTGGGAAAGATTGAAGGCAGGAGGAAAAGGGGGCAACAGAGGATTAGGTGGTTGGATGGCATCACCAACGCAATGGACATAAGTTTAAGTAAACTCCAGGAGTTGGTGATGGACATGGAAGCCTGGCGTGCTGCAGTCCATGGGGTTGCAAAGAGTCGGATACGACTGAGTAACTGAACTGAACTGAGGAATTAGGGCGGGGGTCTGCAGGGAGGGCTCGTCCCTGTTCTACATGGTGTTGGCTAGGATGGAGTGGCTGGGGCAGGAAGATCCAAGGTGGCCTCCCTCACACAGCTGATGCCTCGGCTGGGATGGTGGCCCCCATGTCTGGGCGCTGGCTGGGTGCTGGCTGGGACAGCTGGGCCTCTCTACTCACAGTCTCAGTTTGAATTCCACACGGGGGGCTCATCCCCCAGCGGGGTGACCTGCACTTACTTCCATGGCAGCTGGTTCTTCTCTGAGATCACGTGGATGCTGCAAGGCCTCCCCCCTTTTGCCCTTGTCTGTTGGTCAAGTCAAGCCAGGCAGCCCAGCCTTAAGGGATGGAGAAACAGTGTCCATCTCTTGATGGGAGGAAGGCACATGCATGCAGAGATAGGAGGAATTGCCGATGGTCATCTTTGCAGACAAAGTCATGATACATTTCTGGGCCATGGGCACAGGAGCTGGAATCAGGGCATGTTGGCCCAGCCTCACCCCTATTAACCCTATGAGCACCATGCTCTGTGTGGAACAATTTACTGACATGTCAAATAGAGGAAAGGAGCCATAAGTACACTGAGAAAGGTTTGGGGTGGGGATGTGGGGGATGGGGTGGTTTGCTAAACTCCTCCACTGGGGGATACCAGACGTGAGCAGGAGTCTGGGCATCGCCCCAGAAAAGGACCCAGAAACCACAAACAGAAGTTCTAGAGGATTCTGGAAACTTAAGATCTCCACAAAGATAAGCAATAAAACCTGTAAATCCATGGCTGATTCATGTCAATGTATGACAAAAACCACTACAATATTGTAAAATAATTAGCCTCCAACTAATAAAAATAAATGAAAAAAAAATAAAATAAAATTAAGACATATTGAAAAAAAAACACCTTTAGGATTAAAACAGCCTCTCTCCACAGATGTAAAGAACAGACTTTTGGACTTTGTGGGAGAAGGTGGGGATGGGATGATTTGAGATAATAGCATTGAAACATGCATATTATCATATGTGAAACAGATTGCCAGTCCAGATTCGACACATGAGACAGGGTGCTCAGGGCTGGTGCACTGGGATGACCCTGAGGGGTGGGATGGGGAAGGAAGTGGGAGGGGGGTGCAGGATGGGGAAAACATGTACACCTATGGCTGATTCATGTCAATGTATGGTAAAAACCACTACAATATTGTAAAGTAATTAGCCTCCAATTTAAATAAATAAATAAACTTAAAAACAAACAGCCTCTCTCTACATATAATAAATAACTAAATAAGGAAATACTGTATAGCACAGGGAACCCTACTCAACATTCTGTAAAGACTTATTTGGGAAAAGGATCAAAAAAAGAGAGGATATATGTATATGTATGACTGATTCACTTTGCTGAACAGCAGAAAGGAATACAACACTGTAAATCAACTATATGCCAATAAAATTTTTTAAAAAGAGTCTAGAAGCTTCTTTTGGGAGCAGCCAAGAAAGGGACAGCTGGAGGTAAGACAAGTCATTTCTGGAAGAGAGACCCAAGGGACGCTCGGGGAGAGAGTGGGTTTAAAAGTAGAAAGTAAAGCAAGGGTTGGGGTCTATGAGAAGAAAGTTGAGGGTGCCTGGAAACAGCCTTGGCCTGAGAGGTGGACCCCAGAACACGACCACTAGAATGTCCAGTAAGTACCTTGGTCTTAAGGACAAAACATTCTTAACATTTAACCATTTCTTTGCTTCCTCCATTTAAGATGTGGTTAAACATAATCATTTCCTTTAAACTCATTCCATCCCTCTAAATGTTTGCCTTCTGAGCCCAGCATTGCCCACGTCTAGAATGATAAGGCTGGGATGGAGGAAACCAAGATGCAGATCTGAAACCAGAAGCAGCCTGTGTCCAAATCATGTCCTGAACTTTAAGAGCTGGGAGGCTGGGGATGAGACGTCAGCCTAGCCTAAGCCTGTAGCTCCCCGCCACTGGGCAGAGTCCTGGATCTGACGGAGGACCGCCTTCTCTGCTCTTGCTCTGCATACACACCCCTGGCTGCTCCTTTTACAGAGCAGCCTGGCTCCTGCCCTAGAAGTCACCTGATAACCGTATTCATCCTCTCCCGACCACAGCCTTTCAGGCAATGGGGTCTCTGGGTCCACAGACCCCCCCTGAAGACTCCTGGTTCTTACCAGTTGCCCCCGTCTGGATTCCAGGCCAGTGCATTTCCTGACTCCTAACTTCCCCAGCTCCCAGGGCCTGGGCAGTGGCCCTGTGGCTCCCATGGCTGACCACATTCACCGCTCAACACCCACTGCCTTTTGGCTGGGAAGTCCCCCCAGCACACATCAGTGGAAATCCAAGCTCCCTGCTCCATGCCTGGGGCAGAATGGTCTATCAGTTATGAGAATGGCTGTTGATATAAGTATAAATCTTTTCAGTAAGGATAAATGGTAGGAAGGATAAAATGCATAGCCAGAGCTCAGCAAGGTGCCTGGCACAGAGTGACTCAATAAATTTACTGATTTTCACAGGAGCCCCTCACTCTTGGAAGTCTAGCACATTTATTAGCAAGTATCTCAACAGGGCGGTGTCCACCTGGGCGGGTGGTCAGTAAAGGAAAGAATAAATGAAGATGTTTGGAAATGTACGAAGGTTTTTCACAAGAAATTTGGAAGTCAGATTGGGGTGGCCTAGGCATCCTGAATGCAGCCTGCCAGGTTGAGAGACAGAGAACTAGGAGTTACTGACTTGTTCAGTTTAAAACTTTTAAAAAAAATTTTAACTCAAGTTCATTATAGAAAAATCCACTTTTCCATTTTTAACATAGCAAATGTTACTGTACAAAATTACACTAAAGTAAACAGCATAATCATCCCCAGCTGCAACAATTCTCAACTTATAGACAGTCTTATTTCACCTATCATTCCCACTCTTGACTCCTTGTTAAGTTTGAATCAAATACCAGACAAGCTATCAACTCATTTGTTCTTTTGGTTGTATTTCTACAAAGCTTTTTAATGACCAAATACTATTATCACACCTAAAAATTAACAATAATGTTTACCATGATAAAATCTAATCAGAGTTTATATTCATCAAATTGCCTTATACATTTTTCATAGTTTGCCTGAATTACAAACTAATTTATGGGGGCTTCCCTAGTGTCTCCACAGTACAGAATCCACCTGCCAATGAGAGAGATGTGGGTTCGATCCCTGGGACAGGAAGGTTCCCTGGAGAAGGAAATGGCAACCTACTCCAGTATTCTTGTTTGGAAAACTCCATGAACAGAGAAGCCTGCCGGGCTACAGTCCATGAGGGTCGCAAAGAGCTGGAAATGACTGAGCAACTAAACAACAGCCACAAAGTCTATATATAGGGGCTTCCCAGGTGGCTCATTGGTAAAGAATCCACCTGCCAATGCAGGAAATGCAGGCTCGATCCCTGGACCAAGAGGATCCCTTGGAGTAGGAAATGGCAATCCACTCCAGTATTCATGCCTGGGAAATTCCATGGACAGAGGAGCCTGGCGGGCTATAGCCCATGGGGTCACAAAGAGTTGGACATGACTTAGCAACTGAGCATGCACGCAAAGACTGTATTGGAACTGACGGACACATCTCTTTGGTTGCTTTCAGTTTGTAGCTTCTGTTCTGTTCTTTCAGTTCTTTCTAATGCCTCATTGAAGAAACCAGATCATTTGTCCTATAGAATATCCCACTAGTCTAGATTTTGCCGATTACATCCCCACAGTCTCATGCAGCATGTTCCACCATCCCCTACATTTCCTATCAGTTGGTAGAGTTAAAAATTTTTTTTTAAAGTTTTAAACTGAACAAGTCAGTAACTTCTAGTTCTCTGTCTCTCACCATCCCCTATATTTCCTATCAGTTGCTCTAGAGGCTTGATTAGATTTTTTTTTGGCAGCACTACTTTATAAGTGGTGTTGCTACACCCATCTATATCTATATGCCTGGTTATTTTTTCTTTCCTTTTGGAAGTGTTTGCAGCTATTAAAACTCATTGCCTAGATCCATTATTTTCTTAGAGGTTACAAAATAATGACATTCTAATTTATTACTCCTTCTTTACTTATTATCTGGGTAGCTTCTATAAAGAGGAATTTCCCTTAATCAATTAACTGGTTACCTGAGGAAATACTGTTAATGGCAAGATGAATACTTGATTCTGTCCTTTATTTACCACTTTTCAAAATAATGCTCACTTCTTCCAAAAGTGATCTATTAATATCAGACTTGGTTTTTTAAAGGTCATTATGAACTGATGGACTTAAATGTATTTTTTGTGTTTCAGCCCATTGCGGCTATTATCCTTATTTGTGTTCAAACTGACTGGTTAATGGCGATGGGAGCCTTTTCCAGGTTTGCTTTGGAGTCCTTTTGAATAGTCTAGGAGTGTTTGATATGCCTTTGCTTTCTGGAAAGACAAACCAGTCCATGCTCACTTGTACACTTCTTACCCTAGTCCTGGAATCAATCATTTATCCAATCAATCCTGCATTGAGAGACCATACCCTGAGTACTAGGAATGTTCATAGATACTCAGTTGTTCACCATTTTCAGTGCTTTTCAGGGGGCAGAGATAGACAATGTGGTTTTTTTTTTTTTAAGAGAATTTTTAAAATAATTTTATTTTTTTGGCTGTGCTGGGTCTTCATTACTGCGCTGGCTTTTCTCTAGTTGTGGTGAGCGGGGCTACTCTCCAGTTGGAGTGCGTGGGCTTCTCATTGCAGTGGCTTCTCTTGTTACAGATCACGGGCTCAGGGCACGCAGGCTCAGTAGCTGAGGCTCCTGGGCTCCAAGCACAGGTTCAATAGTTGTGGTGCACAGGCTTGGTTGTTCTGCTGCATGTGGGATCTTCCCAGATCAGGGATCGAACTGCGTCTCCTGCATTGGCAGGTGGAGTCTTGACCACTGAGCCACCAGGGAAGCAAGGCAACATGGTTTTTTGTTTTTAATTTCTAGATAAAATGCATCCTGAATTTTTTTATCACTTCCAATTCAAATTCAGGACTGCAAGGTCTTTAACTTCATATATCTTACATCTGCTTTCCTTTCTCCCATGCAAAAATTTCTACTCCTCAAAGACACTGATATTCTTCACTCGCTTTATCTTGTTATATGCACACAATGTCCTCAGAATGACAGGACTAACACTTTACCAACAATGTGATTACTGAAATTAATTTTAATACAAAAAATATAGTCAAAATCCTATATTTTAAAGTCACTTGAGGTTGCTCCTCTTTCTATGATTATGCTCCAACTGGATATATATGTAAGTTCTCTTCAGCAAGTCATTTCAGCTCCCAGAGCCTCACTTTCCTTATCTATAAAACGGGAATAGGGCTTTCCAGGTGGCTCAGTGGTAAAGAATCCACCTGCCAATGCAGGAGACATGGGTTCGATCCCTGGGTCAGGAAGATCCTCTGGAGGAGGAAATGACAACCCACTCCAGTATTTCTCCCTGGGAAATCCCATGGACAGAGGAGCCAAGCGGGCTACAGTCGATGGGGTTCCAAAGAGTCAGACACAACTTAGCGACTAAACATCAAAAAATGGGGATGAAAGAAACTCCCTGGCAGAACTGGCAAGTTAAGAGATGTCCCAAACAGCCCAGGTACCACCAGTATGAGGACAAAAGCAGCCCTGCCAACACAAATGTTAGGCTGACACTAAGCGCTCACCTGCCATTGCAGGGTGCCCCCCACCCAGCACACACACATACATACACACACAAACAAGCACTCACCAGAGTGAGTAATAGAACACATGTGCATTGCTTGCTGCAGCCACTCAAGGGGCACTTTATAGGTATCAACTAATTTCATTCCCACAGCAGCCCCATGAAGCAGGTACTCTTAATACCTCCACTTTGCAGAAGAGAAAACAAGGGGCAGAATTGAGAAATAATTTGTCTAAGACCACATAGCTAAGAAATGGTGGAGCCAGAACTGGGCAGTCTGGTTCCAACATCCATGGTCCTGACCTCCAGGCTTGTCTGTCTCAACAGTGAGCCCCCCAACCCCCAGGGTGTCCCACAAGTGCTAGAGCCAGTACTCTCGAGGCTTCCACCTTCTTGCTTCCTCTAAACAAGGGAGGTATCCCCCACAGGTCTCCTCTGCTGCCCCCCTGATCACGACCTCTGGCGCAAGGTCTCCACTCTAGGACATGGCATTCTCTGATGTGGCAGCTGCCAGAGCTCTCAGGGGGCAGGCACTGCCCTGGGGTCTCTGGTGGGGACAGGGAGCATGGAAAGCCACCTCCTATGTGGTGGGTGCTCCGTCAGTAGAAGCCACATCCTTATAGCTTTGCAATCCCCCAAAGAGGCTAGTGAGGGTCAGGACTTGGATTTGAACCCTTAAGCCTGTGGCCTGGAAGCTCATGCCCTGACCTAGCCTGGAGTGAAGACAGCAGGCTTTCCCTTCTACCATGACACTGAGGGGGATGTGGTCCCTTGTCTCTGAGATGCTGTCACCAAGTCCTTCCCTGGCTAGACCTGCATGCCACTCTCCCACCAAGAGCCAGTGCCCAACACCCCCAACCCCACCTTGAACCTGGGTTGATCTGTGACAACTGCAATCAGCAGAAACTGGCAGAGGTGATGCTTGGCCAGGTCCAGGCCTAGACTTCAGAGGACAGGCAGGTTCCAACGAAATACTCACTCTGGGAGGCCAGCACCATGCAGGAAGGTGCACTATGTACCCCGAGACGACCATCTTCTAAGAAAGCCCAAAAAGCGACAGACAGCCGTGCTGGCCCAGCTCCCTGTCCGGCCATCCCAGCCCAGGTGCCCACCATGTGAGTAAGGCAACCACCTGGGCCTCTCAGCCCCCGTAGACGCCATGCAGAGATGATGTGAGGCCTCAGATGTGCGGTCCCAGCCGAACCATTCCAGCATCTCCAGCCCCGGACACAGCGGCCAGAGAGGGTCACTTCCTCCGTGCCCTGCCTGATCCATGGGTGTCTGCCTGAGCTCCCAATCTGCAGAACCACGAACATTGTAAAACGGTTATTTTACTATTTTACACCCCTCTGTTTTGATGTCCTTGGTTATGTAGCAGGGTGACCAGAGCAGGGGGAAAGAGGCCTGACCAGCCACATGGCTGGGGTGCTGGGAGCCCTAGGAAGCAGCCCCAAGTGGTTGGAGAAGAGAGGGCCACCCCAAGCATGTGGTTCCATCAGCACCACTGCCAAGGATTGTTTCCCAGGGAGTGGCCAGGAGGCCCTAATCCAATGCAATAAGCTTGCAAAGTGTCAGCACCCCTTTCTCAGGCTCCCCAGCGAAGGCCTCCACTTGGTGGCTTCTACTCGCCTGAAAACAGAACTGAGAAGGCTTCCCGGCTAAGGGGGCCCAGTGGAATCTCCAGTGTGTTGGTGTGTGGGTGGACCCCAAGCCCGCTTCCCCAGGGTTCCTTAGAGCCCGCTTCCCCAGGGTCCCTTAGAGCCCACTTCCCCAGGGTTCCTTAGAGCCTGCTTCCCCAGGGTTCCTTAGGCAAATGCTCAGACCCCGGGAGGCCCCTCCTTCACAACCACATGGGGGCCGCACATGTCCCGATCCAAGCACATGGGACCCTCTTGCCACCATGTGAGATTTCCCCAGAAAGAGACAGAGATGTAAAGAGCCAGAGATGGAGAGAGAACCTGAGCAAGACAAATACAGAGGCAGTGGTAGAGACAGAGACACAAAGAGAGAGACAGAGAAAAGAGACAGAAATAGAAGGAAAAATAAAATTGAGAGTCAGAGAAAGAGACAGAAATGCAGAGGAAGGAAAAGGGAAAGCGAGACAGTGAGAGAAAGAGAGAGACAGATAGATGGGCAGAAACAGCCAAATGAATGAAGGAGGAGATGAGCAGTGAGATAAAACCGCAGCGATGAAACAACAGCAGAGGCCAAGGTGGGTGGTGGCAGGCTGGAGGTCCAGCTCCCCAGACATGGGCTTTACCACTGACCCCCCTACCCCACTCTGTGTTGTTCATGTTCCCCCAGCCCCACCTCCACCTCAGCCCCCGAGCTGTGCCAGCTCCCCCATGCTGGGCAGATGGGCTCCGTTCCCAGGAGGACCAGGCAGGACCCCCAAGCCTCCGTGTGTGCCCTCTTGTCACCCAAACCACATCTCCAAGCCCTTCAAACCCCAGAAAAGCCACCGCCTCCAAGATGCCCTAGCAAGCTGCCCCCAACCCCGGTCACCTCTCCCCACAAGGTCGAGTCCCAGGGCAGGGACCAGTCCCACCTGTCACCCATTCCCCGTCCGTGGCCCTGGGGAAAGTTCCCTGGGGCACCATAGTAAGGGACAGCAGCAGGTTCAGGCCAGGGGTCCAGAGGGCCCAGAAAGCCACTTCCTAGGGAGGGTCTCCCCCTACGCCCTCCTCCCCCGCTCCCCTCCCTGCTGTGGATGGCAGTGTAAAACCAAGAGGGTCCCCCTGAGCAGGCTCCATAACTCAGCCAGCCAGCAGAGGCCGATATTTAAATCATAGCTTACTTTGCTTTGTGTGAGGGAATTTATTAGCCTACCACATAAATGTTTTATTCATTAGGCCGCGTAAATAATGCATGCCTGTTTCCATGGAGACTTAACCCTTCCACTCCCAGAGCCCAGGCCTGCCCCGGCCTCCCCACCTTTGTGTTATCCGGCCACCCCCTCTGGTTCTGAATCTGCACAACAGCAACAAGACCACCAACAAAGCACAGCCATAATCAATACTATTATTATCATCATCCATCACTTCTCAGCCTCTGGGAGCCAGACTCTGTGCTACCGACGAGAAGACTGAAGCTCAGGATGAAGATACGTGTCCAGGGCCACGCAAGGCCTGATGTGGTGCCAGGATTCATACCAGGCGTGATTGACACCAAAATCCAGGCATCTGGACACTTGTCTCCTCTTCTCTGCCCAGCCCAGGGCCCCCTAGACTGTTCAGGGAGGCAGCTTAGAGGCACCTTCCAGGCAGGAATTCCCCTCTGCTCAGCTTTGCTCCGCCTCACTGCTCTCTGTCTGCGGTCCACAGAATCCCGGGCCCCCAAAGGCTGAGGTTGTGGGGATCAGCCAGACCGACCCCTGGGAACCAACATGTAAACTGGGACCCAGAGTGACACAGGACTCGCCCAAGGTCACACGGCAAACCCCAGGAGAGCCAGCCTGTGAACCCAGGTTCTCTCCTCGCGCCCTGAGCTGCCTCCTGAGGTCTGAAGGTGACAGGGCCTCCCGTCACTTTACTGATGGAGAGTCTGAGGCATTGGGGTTAAGAGCCGGGTGCAGGGTCGCCAGCAAATTGGCAAGGAGAGCGCGCTGGGCAGCCTGGGCAGGCCCCGCGATCCTCCTGGTCACGTCTCGCTGCTCTGCTCAGAGAGCATGGCAGTGCCCAGGCCACCTCTGCCACCTCAGCCGCTCGTTAGGCAGCTTCCACGGGTGCCTGGGTGGCCCCTGGGTGACGGCAGAGCACAGAGGCCACCACGGCGTCCTGACTCCCTCCACCGGCTTCTCCAAACAGCAGAATCATAAGTGAACCCACAGCGTCTGTGGAGGTGGAACCTGACCCGCAGGTATCTGCAAATGACACCCTCAAATGCTGCCCTCCCGGCTTCTCTCCCACTTGGGGGTGGTCCCGAGTCCTCTCTGAGCCACTGAAGGTGACACAGAGCCTGGGAGTTTGGCCGGGACCATGGGAAGGCCTGCAGCTCTTCATCTCATGGCTGCCCCAGCATCCCTAGGATGGGCGCTTGGTTTGCCTTCCTTTCAAGCAGGCAGCTTAAGGCTCAGGGAGGTGGAGAAACCTGCCCAGGCCACACAGCTGGCAAACAGCAAAACCCTGGAACTGAGCCCAGGTTGGAGTGTCTGTCCGTCCTGCTTGCCCAACCCTGACTGCCACCATGATGCCTCCCAGGGCAGCATGTGGGCCACTGGTAGGCAGTAAAACTCCCTGCATTTTTAGCAGGGAAGTGGTTTCCCTTTTAACTGCCCAGAAGTCAGTCGGTCTGGTCCTGGCTTGTGGACTGCCTCTCTAACACCACAAATCACCATTTTACAAACAGAGACTGCAGAACCCAGGCTGCGAGCCCTCTGCAGGCTGCAGGAACTGACTGGAGTTTAATAATTCCGTTGCATTTTCATTATATTTATTTTTACAGCTGCCTCCATTCATAGCAAGTAATGCTGGCTCTCCACTTAACAGCAATGATAATAATGTAGCTTAGACACAGACAGCACTTACAGTGGGTCTGGTATGGTCTTGAGCTTTGTATATCTTAACTCATCGAACCTCAGAAAACCCTATGGGGCACCATCGTTATCAGCCCTGATGAAGAGACGAGGAAGCCAAGGACAGAGTGGTTAGGACTGGCCCCCCCGTCACACAGCTTGCCAGGGTCCAGGGCCAGGCTTGGAATCCTTTATGATCAGTTTCTCCCCTAGTGGGGTGAATTTTTCTCTTAAAATAAATTATTGTAAAGAAAAAAAGGTCAACGTGTAATATGTACTAAGGAAATAATCCTACAGGGAGGACCCAGATGTGCTGGAAGTCATGACGTTATCTACGAACTCAGCATGGCCTGGGCATCCACAGGATGTCACCACCGCCCCCAAGTTCCACCTCCCGGGCTTGGAGCTAATGAGAACAAGGCCTGGCTTGGGACTGACTCTGTGGGACCCTGGAGTGGCCGGCCATCCTGAGTTCAATCTGAAGAGGCCAAGGGGGGCACCATCTCAGGGACTCCTTAGATATGCCTGCATTTTCCCTGCACACCCCCTCCCACCCCTGCACAAGCACACTGGCAGCTCTGGGGTCCCTCAGGGTGGGGGCTTTATGCGTGAGGTCACCCACAGCACTCTCCTGCACTACCCTGGTCCAATTTGAGTCTCTGCCAAGAGGCTGCCCTGATCTCAACAAAGCTGCAAACCCACTGCTTCCCCTGAGGCCTTCCATAAGCACATGCCATGCAGGATTCATGCAGATTTGGGGGGGAAGCACATCTCTGAGCCCACAGCAGCTCAGACAAAGACTCAAGTCACCAGCATCCCCAGTGAAAATGTTCCTTCAATTCCTGCCTGGACACCGTCTCTCCATGGCTCAGATCTGAGTCCCTGGGATTGAGAGGTGACAGATGAGATTCTTGTCTCTCACCCTCAACCTCTTCACACCACCCTCCTCCTTTCCCTCAAGGCCACTGATACAGGCTCTAGGGCTTCAGACACACCCCTCAAGACATTAGTTCATTTCAGTTCAGTCACTCAGTCATGTCTAACTCTTTGCAACCCCATGGAATGCAGCACACCAGGCTTCCCTGTCCATCACCAACTCCTGGAATTTACTTAATCTCATGTCCATTGAGTCGATGATGCCATCCAACCATCTCATCCTCTGTTGTCCCCTTCTCCTCCTGCCTTCAATCTTTCCCAGCATCAGGGTCTTTTCTAATGAGTCAGCTCTTCACATCAGGTGGCCAAAGTATTGGAGCTTCAGTTTCAGCATCAGTCCTTCCAATGAATAGTCAGGACTGATCTCCTTTAGGATGGACTGGTTGGATCTCCTTGCAGTCCAAGGGACTTTCAAGAGTCCTCTCCATCACTACAGTTCAAAAGCATCAATTCTTTGGCACTCAGCTTTCTTTATAGTCCAACCCTCACATCCATACATGACTACTGGAAAACCCATAGCTTTGACTAGACAGAGCTTTGTTGACAAAGTAATGTCTCTGATTTTAATATGCTGTCTAGGTTGGCCATAACTTTTCTTCCAAGGAGCAAGCATCTTTTAATTTCATGGCTGCAGTCACCATTTGCAGTGATTTTGGAGCCCCCACCCCCCGCAAAAAAAAAAAATCTGTCATTGTTTCCACTGTTTCCCCTTCTATTTGCCATGAAGTGATGGGACCAGATGCCATGATCTTAGTTTTCTGAATGTTGAGTTTTAAGCCAACTTTTTCACTCTCCTCTTTCACTTTCATCAAGAGGCTCTTTAGCTCTTCTTTGTTTTCTGCCATAAGGGTGGTGTCATCTGCATATCTGAGGTTATTGATCTCCCGGCAATCTTGATTCCAGCTTGTGCTTCATCCAGCCCAGAATTTCTCATGATGTACTCTGCATATAAGTTAAATAAGCCTGTGCCCCAGGTCACACAGCATCTAAGCAGCAGAGCCCAGGCGCAATCCAAACTTGACTCCATCTCACTGCTTATGGTCAAGGAGAATGGGAACCTTCCTGACCCTGAGGTTCCAGGGTGAGTGGTGCAGAGCCATGCCCCTCTCTTGGTGTGTGGGCATCCCCAAGCCCTCTGAGCCAGCAGAATCCAGGGCCTCCCACAGCCTTGTGTGATGGTTCGGCCCCCACTGAATCTTCTTGCCCCACACATACCCCTCCAACTCCCCTTCCCCTCCCAGGAGGCTCTGTGATTTCCCACCAGCTCAATTCTAGTCTCTGGCCCAAGTCCTCAGCCCTTCATGGAGTTGGGACAACCAGGTCACGTGGAACCCAGTGATCACACAACCCCCCAGGGAGGGTCACAGTGCCACCTCTCAAGCTCACTGTGCAACCTCTGCTCTTGCTGTCCCTTTCAACTTCAAGGATTTTACAGATTCAGCCCCACACAGACTCTGTGCAGACCCTGGTCAGGGCAGTAGACCTGTGGACTCAAGGGATTCAAGCTACTTTACCCGGGAGGTCTTGGTGAGACAGGCATCTCGAAGCCCTTCCATCCCCCCCTGAATTGGCCTCCTGGTTATCCCAGGTCCCCTTCTGCCTTGGCCCGCCCAGCCCTCCAGCTTTCTGCCAGCCATGCAGCCTGATTCCAGGGCAGCCAGGAGCTCTGGGTCCTGAGTAGACAGAGCCCCAGAGTTGTCAGTGTGAAAGGAAGGGAACAGGCTGAGGGACTGAGCACCAGCCCCCACTTGGTGTTTCCTCCCTCCTCGGACAGCAACCTGGCTCAAAGAGGGACAGAGTCCCTGTCACTGGAGTAACTCTGTGGATGGGTCCCTAGTCACGCTCTCAGGCTCACCTATCACGTGACAACTTCTTCAGACCTTTGTCACCCACCTAGAGATTCCATAATGAACACAGCCCCATCTCAAATGACCTCTCCTCACCTCACCCTGGTGGCCAAGATGATAAAGAATCTGCCTGCAATTTGGGAGATCTGGGTTCCATCCCCGGGTTGGGAAGACCCCCTGGAGGAAGGCATGGCAACCCACTCCAGTATTCTTGCCTGGTGAACCCCATGGATAGAGGAGACTGGTGGGCTACAGTCCATGGGTCACAAAGAGCTGGACATGACTGAGCGACTAAGCACACACACCCTAGAGTACTTTGTCCAGCCTTCCCTTCCCTACCTGCCTGCTTCTTTCTTAATCCCTTAGGTCTCTGCTTAAGTTCCTTGAACCCATAATCAAAATCAGGACTCCCTATTAAGTATTCTGTTACACACACACACACCACACACACACCCCACACATACACACACACCAGTTATCACTAGTTAGCAGTAGTCACTGGAGTGGTTGATTGAGTCTCACTCCATGAGGCTATCTCCTGTGCTAGTGGCAAGTCCTGGTATTGGAATGTTTGATGAATGAATGAGTGGGGAGCTGCTCAGGGGACCTGAGTCCCAGGAGTAGTCTCATTATTGTATCCCAAAATCATCCCAAGAAACCCCACCAGGAATAATCAGGCCAAGGTCTTAGATGAGGTCACCACCTCTGTATAATGACTTTTCTAAGCCAGAAGAGGCAGCTTTATTCTAGCTTTGGGGCTGACAGTTCTAATCATTCCTTCTGCAATGGGACTCAGACCCCAGAGCTGAAATGGTTTCGGGGGTAATGGTCATTCCCTTGCCTTCCTAACCCAACTCCTGCTTCCCAAGGTGCAAAGTTACCCCTTTGTACATGTCTCTCTCTGACCAGAGCCCCTGTCCTCAGTATGACACTGTCAGGGTCTCAGGGACCCTCTTAGAAGGTGCTAGGGGTCAAATTGTGTCCCTCAAAATGATATGATGAAGTGTTAATACCACTTAACACCAGTGGTACTTCTGAACATGACCTTCTATGAAACTAGAGCCTTTGTGGATATAATCAAGTTAAGATGGGGCCATACTGGATTAGGGAGGACCCTTAATCCAATTTCACTAGCATCCTTATAAGAAGAGGAGAGACAAATGCCATGTGATGACAGAGGCAGAGACTGGAGTGATGCAGCTGTGAGCCAGAGGGTGTCAAGGATTGCCAACAACCTCCAGGAGCAAGAAGAGGCCAGGAAGATTCTTCTTGAGAGACTTTGGGGGAGCCTGGCCCTCCCGACACCCTTGTTTTCAGACTTCCAGCCTCCAGAATCGAGAGAGTAAGCTTTATCATTTTAAGCCACCAACATTGTGGTACAGCAGCTCCAGAAAACTAAAACAGGAAACTGTGGGCTCAGGGGCCAGAAGCCGATGTGGAGAAAGGCCCTGGGCTTTGCCTGGAGCCAGGTGTGTGAGCCCCTCCAATCAGAGGATGGTGGGGTGCTGCTGGGTCTGAAATGGGAGGATAATGCAGCCATCTGGAGGCCGTCTGGGTGCAGGGCTGCTCAGGACGCATCCTCAGTGTGCATTGGGAATGGGCTGGGGCCAGCTTGTCTGAGGACTATGACAGTCTCTGGAGAGTATGCTGTGAGCCTGTCTCTCCAGAGACCACGCCATCTAGAAGGGACACCAGCTTCTTCCTCACAAAGCCTCTTTGCTCAGCATCTCATGAAAGACTTGAGCCAATCTACCAGCCACATAGAGCAGAGAAGTCGACAAGAGGCGTGTTTCTGGGAATGAAAGGGGCACAACTTAAGCTCTGGACAAAAGGATAGATTTCCAATGACGTTGTTGTTGTTGTTCAGTGGCTAAGTCGTGTCCAATTCTTTGCAACTCCATGGACTGGAGCACACCAGGCTTCTCTGTCCTTCACTATCTCCCAGTGTTTGCTCAAACTCACTGGTGATGTCCACTGAATCGATGATGCCATTCAATCATCTCATCCTCTGTCGTCCCCTTTCCCTCCTGCCCTCAGTCTTTCCCAGCATCAGGATCTGTTCCAATGAGTTGGCTCTTTGCATCAGGTGGCCAAAGTATTGGAGTTTCAGCATCAGTCCTTCCAAGGAATATTCAGGGTTGATTTCCTCTACACATATATCGAGCGTTTACTTTATGGCAGGCACTTGACATACATTATCTGAGTCCCTTCTCCCATGGACATGTCTCATCCTCCCCACTTCATACCTGAGCAAAGAGGGCCCAGAAGAAATTGATTTAAGTTTCGCTAGCAAGTGATGATAGAACCAGAATTCAAGTCCAGGTCTTTTTGACTCCAAGCCCATCATGTTGTCCTGACTCCTCAGGGGTGAGAAGGGCACCCCCAAGGACACCCAAAGAAGACATGCATCCACATGCATGGACTAAGATACGTCAGTAAGTTGGCACAAGGGGTCAAACTTGGGGCTGTGTTCAGGAGACCATGGTATGGACCGGGAGTAGAGCTGCCCGCAGTGTCAGCTACCCTGGGGCTCCACCCAACACAGACCTAAGCCGGTGAGTGCCTGACCGAGATGTAGACCCAGGGGCTCCCGTGCCTGGAGTGCTGCTGGGAGGTCAGGAAGCTCCATGAATCTCATGCCCTACTCCACTCCAGGGTGTACCCACGAGTTTCTGCCTGTAGCCTTCAGGTCCGAGCCTCACTGACACCCCGAGTTTGCCGGGCTTGTCTCCTTCCAGAGTCTCAGGCTGAAGCCTGTCCAATTTTCTGTAATCCCAACATCTCTGGTCAATACCAGGAGACACCCTTCTTCAGATACTCTCCCGTGTCTCTTTGATATCTGCAACAAACTATCTTTGAACTTGAATGTAGCAGACAACTCTAGAGTTATCTGTCCCAATTCCTCTTATTCTAAAATTTGCCCTTCCAAGGGACTTCCCTAGTGGTCCAATGGCTAGGATTCCACACTCCCAAGGCAGGGGGCCCCAGGTTCGATCTCTGGTCAGGGAACTAGATCTCACATGCTGCAACTAAAGATCCCACATGCTACAACTAAGACCAGGCTCAGTCAAATAAGTAGATATTTAAAGAAATAAAAATAAAATTTGCCCTTCCAGGGATGGGCCTGGCCGCCATGTTCAAGAGGCAGTATAGTGCAGCAGCAGGCTCACAGACGTTAGGATCAGGCTCCTGGGTTCCAAGTCCAACTCAGCCACACACTAGATGTGTGACCTTGAGCGCGCTTCTTCAATTCTCTGTGTCTCACCTGTAAGTGAGGCTGATAATTACAATGCTTACCTCATCATCATTATCCTCCTTGTCATTAGTATTACTATCACCATGTGACACCTGCCATAGCTGACTGGACCAGAGATGAACACCTGACCCAGCCTGGGCCAGTCAAGTTCTCAGTCTCAGGAATATGGGGTGTGTGCTCAGGACACAAGGCTCACCCAGGTGACATGAAAGCACAGAGTTCAGGATGCAGCCCTATTTGTCCGCAGGCTTGGAGAAGCATGGAGAGCCAAGTACGGACAGAAGAATGAGACAGATGCACACAGAGATGCTCAACCAAGAGGCCCATTTGGCTCCAGACACAGAGCGAGATGGAGGGTGAGGCTGCCCGAGACCCCTAAGGTTCTCTGACCCTGTTCCTAGGCTGTGTTTTTCCTGTCCTTGAAAATAAATCCCCTTTGAGCTTAAGCCAAATATAGTGGGTTTGGTTGAGTCCAAAAGGGGAGACATCATCTCAGCCCTAGAAAGCCAAAAAGAGGAAAGTGGATGAAAGAATCTGAGTCCTGCTGGTGTGGCCACGTGTGCGTGTTTACATGTCACATTTTCAGGAGAAGCTAGGCCCTGACATATCACCCATCCTCCCTCGTTGACTTTTCTAGCGAATATAGGTCCATGCTCTCCCCAAAATGGCATGGGGAGCATCCCTCTGCTGAAGGGAGGGAGATGGATGTCCAGTTGCCCACTGCTTCCAGCCTAGCTGGGGAAGACCATCTGTCCTCTCCAAGTAGCCCTGGTCTCCGCCCTGCACCAGCTGGTGGTGTGATCCCAGATGGGCCACCTGTCCTCCCACCACCCCGAGTGTCTCATGTTCACTGTGAACAGGTGTGCCTTGCCTGCCTCTCTCACAAAGGAGGCTCCAGGGGAAGAGAAGGGACTCAGATCTCTCAGCCCAGAGAGGGGGCCAAGCCTCACAGATGGGGGAGGCAGGGACAAGTCATCCACCAGGAGAGAGACCCTCCCCACACACATAGGAACATCTCTCAGGCACAGCCACCTTCCTCAAGGCCCCCTACCTTCACCCAAGGAGCTGTGAGCCCCCCAGAGGAACCAGCAGAACCTGTGAACCCATTAGGGTCCCAAGGACTGAGGTAGAAGCCCCTCCCTCACGTGCGTCCACCTCTGAGAGTCACCGAGTGACACCAGAAGACTCCACGCTGTGTTCCCACAGGTGAAGGCAGGGCCCAGCAGATCAGAGCAAAGCCAGCCTGCACCTCTGATCTCAGTGGGGAGGCTCTAGGAGGTCTGCAGCCTCACCCCTCTGTGTTCAGGTAAACTGAGCCAGAGGGAATGGCTTCATCAGGAATTTTCTCTGCAGGAAGAGGGCTCTGCCTGCGAGGGTACCTACCTCTCCATCTCACTTCCTCGTCCCTCCTCCCTCAGGATGGTCCCCAGCACCTCCACGTTGCCATCAACATTTATCAGCACCTAACTGGTTTTCTGCATCATTTCACTTTACCCACCACTTCCCTCCTTTTGAAACCCTCTCCCTTCCTGAGCTCTGGGACATCACACCTTCCTCTCCTCCCCTCCTGACCAGCCACTCCTTCTCTGTCTCCGGCTGGGACCTTCTCGAGGGCCTGTTGTCCTCAAGGTACTGTCTTTGGGACTCTCCTCTTTCCACACACCCCCTGGATGGTCTCATTCACTCCATGGCTTCTCCCCTGACCTGAGGGCCAAGGACGCCTGGATCTGTCTCTCCAGCCCACACCCTCTCAGACACCACAGATTCAGGAGTCCAGCAGCTTCTCTGCAGCCACTTTGGTTACCCAGAGGCTCCACACACTCAGTGAACTCATCACTGAGCTCTTCTCTCCCACTGAAAAAGGACTGTCTGTTCCATACTTGAGTGAATCATGTCCCCCAACCTCTAGTTCCCCACTAGACAGCATATGAAAAAGCAGAAACATCACTTTGCCGACAAAGGTGCAGTTAGTCAAAGCTATGGAGTTTCCAGTAGTCATGTATGGATGTGAGAGTTGGACCATAAAGAAGGCTGAGTGCCAAAGAACTGGTGCTTTTGAACTGTGGTGTTGGAGAAGACTCTTGTGAGTCTCTTAGACAGCTAGGAGATCCAACCAGTCCATCCTAAAGGAAATCAATCCTGAATATTCATTGGAAGGACTGATGCTGAAGCTCCAATACTTTGGCCACCTGATGCGAAGAACTGACTCATAGGAAAAGACCCTGATGCTGAGAAAGACTGAAGGCAGGAGGAGAAGGGGATGACAGAGGATGAGATGGTTGGATGGCATCACCAACTCAATGGACATGAGTTTGAGCAAGCGCCGGGAGTTGGTAATGGACAGGGAAGCCTGGCGTGCTGCAGTCCATGGGGTCACAAAGAGTCTGACACAGCTGAGCAACTGAACAACAACAACTTATAGTCACTGACACAATTAACATCATGATACCTCCCTCTCTCTACTTCATATAAAACCCACTAGCTAATCCTGTCTTTTCTACCTTTAAGGCATCTTTCTAATTTGCCTGATCTCCCCATCCCCTTCGTCACTGCCTCAGCTCAGATACATACTGTTCACCTGGGCCTTCCTATCAGATGTAGATGTATAATAAATCTTTCTAAATAAATTAACCTACTTTAAAGTTTAAAGTATAAGAACTAAGCCCCACCTGACCTGACTCACAACAATTCAACCAGAAACCAAATCTCAACTCAGAGCTCAGAAAGTAGGGCTGATGTCTAGAGTCTAGAGCAAAATTCTCTCTCAAAATTAAGAGGTCAAAGCCTAGAGCGCCACACCCAGCTCACTTTACTATCTGAAGAATCACATATGGGGATTTCTCTGGTGATCCAGCAGTCAAGAATATGCCTTGCAATGCAGGGGATTCAGGTTTGATCCCTGGTCAGGGAATTAAGATCCCACGTACTATGGGGAGAGCACTAAACCTGCTCATTACAAATAGAGAGTCCATGGGCCACAACGGCAGATTCCACGTGCCACAACAAAGACCCGATGCAGCCAAATAAATAAACATTTTTTAAGGAAATAAAGAGTCACATATGGCTCAATCTCGTCTACCATGATCTCTCATTGTATTTTTTCCAAAGAAAAACAAGTGTCGATGGGGAGAGGGTTAACAGTTTATTCTATTTTTTCTGAGTGATTTTATCACTGTCGTTAGAACATTCATTGAAGTAAGTGAGGAATCCATCACAGGCTGACAGCAGTGTGCAGAATAATGGCTGTTAGATGGTAATAATTTTTAATATGATTTTTATTTCACTTAATTTCATATGTGCTTGACAAAAGGTCCCCAGTCACTGGGGAGCAGTGCGGAACTGGGAATATGCTCACAGGAAGGTCTATTAAGCCAGGTGCTGGAAGCGTTTCAAAGAAACAACTTTGCCATTTGGAGGGAAAAGTCGGCAACTTGGTTCAGTGAAGGGAACTGGTTTCTGGCAGGGTGTCAGGATCACATCCCCACAGACACTGGCGTATGCTCGCTGCATGACATGGAGAGGCAGAGAGACAGGAACTTAAATGATGGGCACAGCCCACACATGCACACACACTTGCCACGGCCCGTGTACATGGACATAGTTTATGTTGGGAGAGGACACTCAGACACACCCAGTACATTGCACTCCGAGCTTTTAGGAAAATGGATGATACACATAAATGTGCATTCACAAAGCAGAGACAGAGAGGAGGAAGACAGAAAGAGACTGAGACTTATTTTTTGACATGATCTAGTCTCACCCAAGGAGACAGCTCTTTCTCCTGCACACACATGCGTGCACGTGTGCACATGCACACACACAATCACAGAGAAAGAACATACAGATTTAGCCCCATATGGAGTCACATCTCGCATCCATAAAAATAACCATATATCAAACGTCTCTCACAGTCTCCAAAACAGACATACGCATCCTATCGGGTCTGTCCTATAGCCTGTTAATGGATCATGAAGTCTTTTTTGGGGTTTTCTAAAAACTGTTTTTTAACTATTAGAGGAAACGTGGGGGAAATGAACTCCGTCCCCAAATGCAAGCATCCCAATGTGAGATGAGGATGAGAGAACCATGGCGAAGGGGAAAGAGAAAAGTTTATTTTGCGTAGCCTCAGCTTTCCAGCAATCAAGAAGCTCCCGGCAGGAATCAGGGACAGATGGGCACAGGAATAGCTAAGAATGAAATAAATGTGACTAAAGCCTATGTCTAAAGTGATCTTGGGTGGGATGGGCAGGGTCTAGAGTTGCTGGTTTGGGGCACTGAGTGCTCTCCCAGACATACACCAGATCAGTGACCCAGCCCAATTCCCAGGTCCTGGGGAGATGCTGGCAACTCCCAGCGAGGGGGTCCTAGCCACAGGAAAGCAGGCTGGTCTGGGAGCCTGCTCCCACATCAGCGGGGACTTGAATTAAATCATGGGATCCAGCCCAAAAACCAAGTTCCTCCAGAAGGGGAAGGAAAAGAAGCTACAGTCTTTAGCCCTGAAGTTAGACACAGAGGCAGGAGACACATCACAAATCTCCTGGGCAGGTGAAGAAAGCCCTGATGTCACACCCTACTAACCCTTACTTGCTCCAAGACAAGGCCTAGAGGACACTGCAAAGAGCTGATGGGGCTCCATCTCTCATTTGTCCCCCACTCGGAGGAAGACTGGGCTTCCCTGGTGGCTCAGATGGTAAAGAATCTGCCTGCAATGCAGGGGACCTGGGTTTGATCCCTGGGTCAAGAAGATCCCCTAGAGAAGGGAATGGTTACCCACTCCAGTATTCTTGCCAGGAGAATTCCATGGATAGAGGAGCCTGGGGGGCTATAGTCACTGAGGTCGCAAAGAGTCAGACACTATTGAACGACTAACACTAGAGGAAGACTAGAGCAGTGCCCTCTACAACCTGCTATAATAAGGCATTGTATGGTCCCAGCCACTGTAAAGAGTGGGAATTGGCTTTTCTCAGGTTCTTTTAGCATAGAGAGAAATTCCTGGAAGGTTGGAGCAGTCATCTTAAGATGTCACTCCTCCTCCAGCCAACCTCTTATTCACCCTGGCTTAGGGTCTCCAGTGCCTGCAGGATTGAGGGAGGAGTCCTAAGTCACCTTCTTGTTGTTCAGTCACTCAGTCCTGTCTGACTCTTTGTGACCCCATAGACTGCAGCACATCAGGCTTCCCTGTCCTTCACTATCCCCTAGAGTTTGCTCAAATTCATTTCCAGAGTCAGCTCTTCACATCAGATGGCTAAAGTATTGGAGCTTTAGCATCAGTCCTTCCAATGAATATTCAGGGTTGATTTCCTTTAGGATTGACTGGTTTGAACTCCTTCCTGTCCAAGAGACTCTCAAGAGTCTTCTCCATCACCATAGTTTAAAAGCATTAGTTCTTCAGTGCTCAGTCTTCTTTATGGTCCAACTCTCATATATGTGCATGACTACTGGAAAAATAATAGCTTTGACTCCACAGATCTTTGTCAGAAAAGTGATGTCTCTGCTTTTTAATATGTTTTTGTCATAGCTTTTTTTCCAAGGAGCAAGTGTCTTTTAATTTCATGGCTGTAGTCACCATCTGTAGTGATTTGGGAGCCCAAGGAAATGAAACTTGTCACTGTTTCCTCTTTTTCCCTATCTGTCATGAAGTGATGGGACTGGATGCCATGATCTTAGTATTTTGAATGCTGAGTTTTAAGCCATCTTTTTCACTCTCCTCTTTCACCTTCATTAAGAGGCTCTTTAGTTCCTCTTTACTTTCTGCCACTAGAGTGATATCATCTGCACATCTGAGGTTGTTGATATTTCTCCTGGCAATCTTGATTCCAGCTTGTGATTCATCCAGCCTGACATTTCACATGAAGTACTCTGTATATAAGTTAAACAAGCAAGGTGACAGTATGCAACCTTGATATACTCTTTCCCAATTTTGAATCAGTCCATTGTTCCATGTCTGGTTCTCGCTGTCACTTT
The DNA here is from genome assembly GCF_033118175.1 of Dama dama. Taxonomy (NCBI): domain Eukaryota; kingdom Metazoa; phylum Chordata; class Mammalia; order Artiodactyla; family Cervidae; genus Dama; species Dama dama. The sequence goes on from NC_083691.1 coordinate 9,902,368, forward strand.
TTGTCCTGCACACAGATTTCTCAGGATACAGGTAAGGTGGTCTGGTATTCCCATCTCTTTAAGGATTGTCCAGTTTGTTGTGATCCACATAGTCAAAGGCTTTAGCATAGTCAATGAAGCAGAAGTAGATGTTTCTCTGGAATTCCCTTGTTTTTTTTTCTGTGATCCAATGGATGTTGGCAATTTGATCTCTGCTTCCTCTGCCTTTTCTAAATCCAGCTAGTACTTCTGGAAGTTCTCGGCTCATGTACTGCTGAAGCCTAACCTGAAGGATTTTGTGCATTATCTTGCTAGCATGTAAAATAAGCAAAATTGTAAGGCAGTTTGAACATTCTTTGACCTTATGGAAGTCAATTGCTATCTGATCCGGGTCCCTCCCACCCCGCACATGTGTGCGTGCGTGCACACACACACACACACACACGTAAACATACTCCCATGCATTCACACACACACATAAAGCTTTCAGACACTCCCTCTAGTCCCTGAGTAGCCACATCTCCGAGGTGAGCAACAGGCCTGAAAGGTATCAGCACCGCGGACAGCAGCAAGTCTCTGTTCAGGGTGCTGACTGAGGCTTGTCCACCCCGCACACTCGCCCCTTTCACAGTTTAACCAGGAGATGCAAGAGGACATTTATCTGGAGACTGAGACTACAGGGGATCAGAGTTATTGATTCACTGGTAACTTCTAGATCTAAAGAAATTATTTTATAGAATAGACTGTTGAGAAGTGGAAAGGCAGTCCTACTCCTTCGCCCTGAGTGCATCTTTAAGCTCCCTGTCCCTGGACTATCCCAGACTAGGATCCACAGTTGACTGAGAAATGGCCCAAAAATGAAGTCTTTATCCCTGGTATAGACTGTGTGCCAGGGTCTGTGCTAAGCCCTCTACATACATTATCCCAGTTAATTTTCCAACAAAACCAATGAGGTAGGTGCTATTATCACTTCCATTTTGTAGATAAAAATCTTGATACTAGAGAAGCAGTTGGCTCACCCAGGTTCAGACATTTACAGGTAGAGGACTCACACATAGGTTTAGACTGTAAACCCCAGAAATTCTGTTTGCGTGTGCTGTGTGTTCAGTCATGTCTGACTCTTTGTGACCCTATGGACTGTAGCCCAATAGGCTCCTCTGTTCGTGGGATCCTCCAGGCAAGAATACTGGAGTGGGTTGCCATTCCTTCCTCCAGGGATCTTCCCAACCTAGGGATCAAACCCATGTCTCCTGGGTCTCCTGCATTGCAGGCAGATTCTTCACCTGCTGAGCCATTGGGGAAGCCCCTTTTGTTTACATTGTAAATATACTAAAAACCACTAGGACTTACCTGGTGATCCAGTGGCTAAGACTCCACTCTCCCAATGCAGGGGGCCTGGGTTCAATCCCTGGTAAGGGAACTAGATCCTACATATCTCGACTAAGAGTTCACATGTTGCAACTAAAAGATCATGCATGCCACAACTAAAACAAGATCCTGCATGCCTCAAGGATGATTGACACTCCCACATGCCACAGCTAAGACCTGAAGCAGCCAAATAAATAATAAAAAAATTTTAAGTAAAAATAATAAATTTTAAAAACCATTGAATGCCCACTTTTCAAAGGTGAATTTTACAGTGTGAGAATTATGTCTTTAAAAAGAAGATGATGATGATGACTGGTGGGTGAGAGTCTAAGCCCTGGTCAGTGCCCTGAAATTCCTCTTCACAAACCGTAAGGGCCCTACAGCGCCCTCAGAAAGCTCCAAACCTTAGAGGGAAAGTACTGTTGAGGGCCAGGTATGGGGTCAGTGCTGGAATGGGCACCCCTGAGAAGCACAGACAGCCATTGAGAGCACAGCCCAGGAATAAAGCAGACCCACACTGAAATCCCCACCCCACCAGTTACGATCTTCTGACCTTGGGCATATGCTTTAACTCTGAGTCTTAGTTTCCACATCTGCAAAATGGGAGAAAACATACTATTTCACAAAGTTCTTGTGAAAATGAAATAAGAGCATCTGGTAAATTTCCTGGCAGGGTGCTCGTGCTCAGTCTCTTCAGTTGTGTTCCACTCTTTGCAACCTCAAAGACAGTAGCCCACCAGGCCCCTCTGTCCATGGATTTCCCAGGCAAGAATACTGGAGTGGGTTGCCATTCCCTCCTGCAGGGGAACTTCCTGACCCAGGGATCAAGCCCTCCATCTCCTGTGTCTCCAACATGGCAGGTTTATTACTGCTGAGCCATCAGGGAAGCCCAGTAAGGCTCTAGATACACAGTAAAAGCTTAATATATGTCGGCCGCTAAAAATCACTGAGCTCTCATTAAGTCCTACCAACCTCCCTAAGAGAGGAGACTATCCCCATTTTACAGACTTTCCTGTGTTCCCCTCTGAGGTTCAGGAACATCAGGATGAATTGTGGAGCTTATGGGGGATGCTTCTGGGCTGAGGGGCCAATGGGAAGGCTGCTGAAGACAAGCCAGGGAGAAATGTCTGTGGCTGGCTGAGGACAGGGACGGGAAGAGAGGAGAACAGATGTGAGAAGCACTGGAAGAGAACTTGACAGGCCTGGGTGACTCCCTGACTGGAGGCAAAGCAGAAGGTCTCATCAAGGATGACCAGCCACCCCCAGGGTCTAGATTGGTGGTCAGCTGGGTGTTGGGGCTGGCTGGACCCTGAGTTGAGGGCCACAGTGGCAAGAGCCTAGAAAACCAGGTCCATGGGAGAACTCAGGGCTGGAGGCAGAGATATGGGGCTCTCTATGGTGCTGGGGGGACGAGGCTGGGTGGGTGGATGCTCTGATGGGAGGGAGGCACTCACAAGGAAGAGTGAGGAGAGAGAGAGCAGGGCAGGGGCTAGAGAACTTGCCCCAGGGGACAGCTGCAGGTAAGCAGCAAGCAGAGCAAGAGGGACCCAAGGGAGTTGGGGAGACTCACTCGGAGGGGATGGAGCCCAGTCCAGGGGCTGCTGTGCCATGGAAAGCTCAAGAAGTCACAAAGGGAAGGGAGTCCAGGGGTGCCAAGGGGACTGAGAGGTGGGGAGGACAGGTGTCCGTTACAGCATCTCCAGGAGCAACAGGATCTACTGGGCACCAAAGAAGGGATTGGGGGAAGTGGTCCAAATCTGCACAAGTGAAGAAAGCTATGATGGTAGGAAGATGGGGTGGGTATCCTAGGGAGGGGTTGGGGTTTTGTTTGCAAGATAGGGGAGCCCTGAGGAAAGATGCTGAAAAAGGCAAAGGAGAGAAAGAGGGGGCCACTACTGGCCAGCGCCCATAGGGGCTTCTTTGACCTTCCGGCAGAGGGAGCACCTTCCTCCCTGAGACCCCACGATGCTCTCCCCACCCATCCCTCTGATAACCAGCATGGGTGTCACTGTCTCTCCAGGTAGAACATCAGCAACTCGAGGCATGGCATCTTCCAAGGCACTTCTGCAGCCCCAGGGCTGGTACAGAGAGAAGGACAGAGTGCCAGGCAGGAAGGCCAGCAAGGGGTCAGACAGACACGCTGGCTGAGTCACATCAAGACAGACAAGCAACTGAAAAAAAAAAAAAAAAATAACAGCCACAGGGACAGGCAGGCAAGGCCACGGAAATGTCTCCCCACCCCTGGCGGCTGTCCCCACCCCCACGGCTGACACCCTCAGGCCTGGAGCACAGATTTATCTCCAAATGCTGCCACAATCCCACTATTGGATTTGTAATCACAGGCTCCAATGTTCACAGGATAAATATACTAACAAACTAATTGTTTGTTAGCTCTGAGGTTGGAGCAATCAACACGTCCAGCGTGAGATATGGGCCGCTCGCCTGCTCGTGTGCAGGCCAGCCCGAGACTCGGGGCCTGGCGCCACGGGCACTGCGTGGACCCAGCCGGGCCCGGCCCGTCATGAGCACAGAGGCCTGCACCTCGGGGCCAGGGGGTGGCGCGGGCGGGAGGGCCCCGTGCACGCTGGCACGTAGCCGTCGCTGCCCCTGCCTGCAACTCAGCAGTGGCAGACATAAACTAACTTGGTTCCTGGGGACCCCAGAGGAGCAGCAGGAACTGTTTGGTAGAGAATTATAGCTGTGGGTGAAATTAGATGTACTCTGAGCCCCAAGGCTGAGAGAAATAAAAAGCATTTTAAATGGAGTGTAGAATTCATATTCCTCAGTCACCTTCCAATAAATAAATCTTGTACCATTTTTTTTTTCTGTAAACAGTGGTTACACTCAGCTTCTATTGTCTCCACATTCCATATGCCAATTGGCAAGGAGGGGCAGGGTTGTACTGGGGTGGGAAGGAAGAAACCGGGGTGTGCCTGAGGTTGGGGGGGCAGGGGCTGGAACCATGGTGGCTGCCCTGGAGGTGTCCTCAGCTTTAAGGAAGCATGAGGAGTGTCTCCTGGTCACAGACCAACCCTGGACATCCCTCAAAGGATGCCCGAGGCAAGGGGCCTGAGATGGAAATACCAGTCCCCAAGTATTGAGACCCAGGGGCCCAGGGCCTTCAGTCACAGAGGACAAGGGCAGCTCTCTGGGTCGCCTTCTCCTGGAAAATGAGCATCCACTGCAGGGGGACTGACGGCGGGGAGGGCCCCGCTTGCCTGGCCATGGCAGCTTCTGTTGTTTCTGGTTTTCCAGGTGCAAAAACGACATCTCCTTGTGGCTAAAGATGCAGAAAACAGAAAATCACACAAAAGAAAAATATCAGTTGAAATCCTGGGGGGCGGGGGAAGGGCAGCCAGTGGGAATCACTGTTGGTATTTTGGTAATTCTCCTCCCAGACTTTCTTCAATGTGTATATGAACGTAAATAAATATATGTTTTACAAGAAAGAAATAAGCTCTATGTTTGTGAAGTGCCCAACACATACCAGGTACTCATCTAGGCATTTTGAATATATTATCTCTGATTCATACAATACAACACAATTCATACAAGCCCAAATTCACACAATAATCCTGCAAAGAAGACTTTGTATTAATGCGGGAGACCTGGGTGCGATCCCTGGCTTGGGAAGATCCCTTGAAGAAGGGAAAGGATATCCACTCCAGTAATCTGGCCTGGAGAATTCCAAGGACTGTATAGTCCATGAGGTCACAAAGAGTCGGACACGACTGAGTGACTTTCACTTTTACTTTCGGTAGAACATTGATAGTTCAGTTCAATTCAGTTCAGTTCAGTCACTCAGTCGTGTCCAACTCTTTGCAGGTCCATGGACCGCAGCATGCCAGGCCTCCCTGTCCATCACCAACTCCCAGAGCCTACTCAAACTCATGCCCATTGAGTCGGTGATGCCATCCAACCATCTCATCCTCTGTCATCCCCTTCTCCTCCTGCCTTCAATCTTTCCCAGCACCAGGGTCTTTTCAAATGAGTCAGCTCTTTGCATCAGGTGGCCAAAGTATTGGAGTTTCAGCTTCAAAATCAGTCCTACCAATGAACACCCAGGACTGATTTCCTTTAGGAGGGACTGGTTGGATCTCCTTGCAGTCCAAGGGACTCTCAAGAGTCTTCTCCAACACCACAGTTCAAAAGCATCAATTCTTTGGCACTCAGCTTTCTTTATAGTCCTGATACTAGAGAAACAATATTGGCTCTCATTTACTTGGCACTTACTGTATACCTGGCACGTTCTGCTGAGCACAGACCTGAATGATCTCATGTAATCCCCTCCCCAACCTTGGAAGGTGGGCCCCACTGTGATCCCTCACCCAGGGGAGGGCACTTGTCCAGGGCTACAAAGAAAGCGGGTAGCAGAGCCATGATGCAAAGCCAGATTTATCTCACACAGAGCACGTGCTCCCAGGCAGCACCCCCAACCAAAGCTTTGGTGCAGCCAAAGCCAGACTACAGTGGGCAGCCCCCACTTTCTCTGTCTGACCCATCTTCTTTCCCACTCACACCAGCCCTTCTTCTTGAACCTGCAGGAATTGTCCATTTCCCAGGGCCAAAGGCTGAAGTTTCTATAGCTGCCCTGACCCTGCCCTGCCGGTTCACAAACAGGAAAATAGTAAGTAAAGTAGACAAATACCGTGGGTTTGGGCTCAGACGAGCCTGACGTCAGACCCAGGCGGGCCACTTAATGAGCTGCGTGTCCTTGGGGATGTCACTGCCCCTGTCTGGGCCTTACAGGCCTCAGCTAGAAAATGGAGATACTAAGAATGCCCACTCTACAGGGCTGCTGTGAAGATCAGATGAGATCATTACATGCAACTCTTTTCTGGTATATGCAAAGGGCTCCAAAATGTTAGCTACTTTCAAATTAAGAACAAGACACCGGAAGAAAAAAAAAAAGTACCCAAAGAAATGATAACAACAACAAAAAAGAAACAGAGAAAGAAAAAAGCCAGAACAACAAAATCAGGACACTAGGACACATATCCTGGCTCCTTCTGCCCTCTGTTCCCACTTCCTTCTCCGCCCTCTATTTAATTAGCTGCATGTACGCATTATACAGAAGGCCAGGGAGGAGTGACTGAAAGTCAGGGGCTGACTCCTAAAAAACAAAGAAAGAAAAGAAAAAGCTGGCCCTTCACAGAGCTCCTTAACACACATACACACACACACACACACACACACACACACACACACACACTCTGAGACTTTTCTCTTTGCTCCTGGGGCCAGTCCTCCCATCACCCTATGACTCTTTTTTTCCCACCAAGGGAGCCAATTGCTATAGAAATACACTTGGAGGTATAGGTTGGTGTTGTTTTTAACTGAAAAGATTCTCCACCCACTCAGGTCGAGGAGAGGCAAGGAAGGCTTGGGACCAAGCTCTGCCCCAGCTGCCCGAGATCTGGGGTCCCTCAGTGGCACCTTGGGCAACAGCAGCCCAGGAGGCCTTCCTGGGCAAGGAGGGCAACAGCAGGACCTGGAGAGATGGACAGGTCTGGACAAGGAGGAGGACTGTGGGCTGCGGCCCTGGGTTCAGGAGCCACAAGATCAAATGGCAGGTCACTTAGTGACTCCCATGGAACTCTCAGCAAGTCTATTCCTCTCTCTGGGCCTCAGCTTCCCCGTCTGCAAGATGGGTATGATAACATTCCATTGGAACGGCAAAGGCTGTGCCCGTAAGAATTAATGATACACAATGAGTGAATTAATGAATGATGAGCAAGTGAGCATTTCCACTCCAGGCCCACAGCAGCAGCTGACTCTGCGGTGGCCAGGACTCCCTTCTTCCGAGGGCCCTTGGTCATTTATTTTTGGTTAATTAAATGGTAAGATTTCGTATCTGATTATTTACTGCCAGCCAGCTTCATTACCGGCTCCCCCATAAATCACAGCAGGGGAGCCAGGCTCCAGCTCCCTGCCCCCATGCCCACCCCCATCCCTGTACCCCAGCAGAGCTGGGCTTTAGAGGACCCCAGAAGAGGGGGAGTTGTGACACATCCTGTCCCGGAGAGCTGTATACAGACTCCTCCTGACCTGAAGGCATGCCACAGCCTCCTGACAAGCAAAGTCTCAGAAAAGATGCGTTCATTGCCAATGGCCACCAAGAAGATTCGACCCTGGAAGGGTGCTGCTCCACAGCCTTCACAAGTCAGAGCTCACTGCCGTGATTAGACCCACTCTCACGGAGGAGGATACCAAGGCTGGTGGGGGCAGGAGCAAGATTAGAACCCAGATCTGGCTCCAAGGTCTGTGCCCCAACCACCCTGCCTCAGTGACAGGGAAAGCACAGACTTCAGAGTCAGAGAGACCCAGATTCAGATCCCAGCTCTAAGGTCTACACCTGTATGAGCTTGAGCAAGCATCTTCACGACTCTGGGTCTCTTTCCCTAGTTAGGAGGTGAGGACAGTTCCCACACGGGCATGGGGGGTGCTCTGGAAATGCTGAGTACAGGAAGACCCCAACGGACAAAGGCACCTCAGTGTCCCTCTGCTCCAGCCTCTGGCACCGGACACAGGAGAGAGAGAAGAGGGTGGGACAGAACAAAGGCAGCCAGCTCCCCCATCTGACCGTGCCTCCAGGAGGTGGGCAGGGGCCGTGCACCTGGTCCAAAGGCCCACCCCAACCCACAGCGACAGCCGCTCACAGAGTGAGTGCTCCGTTTATAGCTGCTGGCTGACTGTTCAAATCAGTGAAGGAACAAACCAACAAATTGAAGACTAAACACAAGAGTGGATGAGTGAATGAACAATCAAATGTCTGAAAAAATACATAAAGGATTGAACAAAAGTCCAAAAAGTCACTGAATAAATGAATGAAAAATTGGATGGAGGGAGGGCTGGATGGGAAAATATGAGAGCAAACAAATGATCAGATAAACCACTAAATGAATGAAAGAATGAAGAAACAGGAAGTAGAAGCAGAAAGTGAGGGAAGGAAAGAGGGAGGAGAGAGGGGAGGAAGAGGAAGAAAAGGACAGTGAGATCAGGCCTATGCTCCCCAAAAGCAGTGGTCCCCTGCTTATCCCCCTCAATCCGAGCCCCTGCACCATAGCCCAAGGGAACCACAATAGCCTCCCCAGCAGGTCTAGAGCCCAGGGAGCCCCCTCGCTGGCAGCCTTGAGAGCCGGCTGGGGGCAGATGGGCTTTGCCAAGCCCCCAGCCTCATCTTTAACTATTACATTAAGCATCTGCTTTGCCATTCACGGCTCGGATAGCATTTTACCCCTGAGATATTTGATTTTATTACCTTCCAGGGAGAGGGCCAAGCAAGTGTTCTTATTGATTTGCACATTAAATATATTAGTAATAAAACAACATCTCCGTAAACCAATTGTAAAATCAATATTAATTGGTACCAAAATATCACAAGTAGTTGAATTACAATTAAGAGAGGGGGTGAGCCGGGCCTCAGGGCACAGGGTGCTGAGAACACAGGAGTGAAAGGGGTTGGGGGGCCAGATGTCAGTGTCAGGACGCCCTGGGTTCCTCTCTCTAAGCCTCAGTTTCCTCATCCACTCAATGGGGGTAATCCCTCTAACAGCCAACCTTTGGTATGGACAAAATGAGGTCATGTTTGCGCAATGCCTGGCAGCAGCAGGTGCCTGAGAATCGTTCTTCTCCTCCCCTTGTCTTTGCCTCTACTGTAGACAAGAGTAAGTCATCCCCACTATAGTAAGAATGGGCAATATTGCAGCAGTGGGGAGACAGAGGCATGGGGAGGGAAGAGAATAGCAGGAAAGGCAGGGAACTGTGAGGTGTACGCTAGTCTAGGGGGATCTGGGATGACATCCATAGGAAGTGACTTAAAACTTAAGACCTGGCAGCTGGGAGAAGAGCTGAGGGAGGGCGCTTGGCATATTGAAGGGCGGCCAGGGGCCACGATGTTCTTTCTATTATTCAAATATGAAAAAGCAAGCCAATCAGGGGAACAGCTAATCCTCTGCAAAGGTCTGAGGTGCTGGCATAGGAGTTTGGGGTAAGCAGGGCACCCTGGGTGTCAGGCTGGACCAGGTACTTCAGGTGACCCCTGAAGGCCAGGCAGGCCAGGCTGTGTTGGCTGTCCCCAGAATTGGGGTGTGAGGGTACTGGCGAGGACCCGGCCTTCCAGGGCCAGATTCAGGGGCGTTGGCTAACTCTCTTAGACCTGAAGGAAACCATCCCGAGGGTCACCATGGAGTCACTACAACAGCCACAGAAGAGCCATTCTCCGCAGCCACAGCCTGTACCACTCAGAGCCCCCAGTTCTCTCAAAGTGCTCGGGTGACCCCTGGAGGCACATGGGCTCCAAGGACCAGTCCTCTTGGCTCCCTGATCTGTGTACATAGGTGTGTATGTATGTTTTTGGTTGGTTGGTTGCTAAACTTCCTCAGTAAAAATCGCATTTGATCCTCACGACAGTCCTACAAGGAAACTTTGACCTTCACCCCCATTTAACAGATGAGAAAACTGAGGCTCAGAGAGAGGGCACTGGCCCAAGTGTATAGCCAGCAAGTGATGGGCTAGAATTCCAACCAAGATCTGACTCCTGAGCCCATGTTCCTCTCCTGCTCCTCGTCCCCTTGGGGATGCCAAAGGGGGTGGAGACGACTTAGGCACCTCAGCCACTGACATGTAACTCTGGCTCTGCTCCAAAATCCAGATAGGAGCCATAGTGCCCCCCAGGGCCCTTCCTCCAGCACTGCTGATGACGGCCCTTCCAGCAGCCCACGATTCCCTGGGTTTCCTTGGCTCTTTACAGGTGGCAATAATGACAGTACAAACATTAACACTGTTACATATAACTATTGATGAAGGGCCTTGCACTCTGTCAAAAGCTTCACCTACATTTTCTGATTTGATAGACTGCAGAGCATAAGCATTCAATTTACATTTTCTGGTCAGAACCACTTCAGCTTAAATCTCAGCTCAGTCACTACTGATTGTGCAACTGGACTGGTCAGCTATGGCCACAGAAATGCTGCATGACAAAGTACTTCAAAGCCCAGCAACTTACAGTGATACATATGTATTGCCACACTCATGGGTCTGCAGGTTGGCTGTGATTTAGGCAGTCTAAGCAGGGCTTGGCTAAGCCTCTGCTTCAGGCTGAGAGTCAGATTCAATCCTGCTCTTTAGGGCTCTGCGTTCTAGAACCAGCGTCTCCACATGGCATGTTCCCATGGAAATGACAGGCGGGCACAAGCCAAGTGAAGCCAATCAGCACCTTCAAACCACTGCTCACGTCACATCCGTAACATTGCTCCAGCCACAATGAGTTACACAGCCAAGCTTGACAACAACAGGTCAGGGAAATACACCTCATCCACGCTGGGCATGGAATCAAAGATCTGCTGAATAAGTGTCCAAACTATCACAATAAACCTGGGCCTCAGTTTATTCACCTGCAAAATGGGGATATTACCAGTTTCATTCTTATTGAGTAGCTGGGGGGCGTCACTGAGGTCATGTATGCCACAGTCCCCAACCTTTTTGGCATCAGGGACCAGTTTCAGGGAAGACAATCTTTCCATGGACCTGGGTGAGTGGTGGTTTCAGGATGATTCAAGCATGTTAGATTTACTGTGCACTTCATTTCTGTTATTACTACATCAGCTCCACCTCATATCATTAGGCATTAATTAGGTCCAAGAGATTGGGGACCCCTGATGTACATGGAGCTCTTAGCATACTGCCTCCTATGCAGCAAGTTCCCAAAACAGGGTAGCCCTTATGAGTAGTAATAGTAACAACTCTTTCAGATTGGAAGCCAGAGAAGATGTTGCCCCTTCTCCTCCTCCAAACACCCCCACCCTACGTCATCCCATGGGCTTGGGGAAGTAATCTGTGCCGTGTTCCAAACCAGATTGCACCACCGATATGGCCTCACCCTCCACAGACTCAGCCAGCAAACCCAAGGCCGTGTGGGCAGTGATGCTCGTACTCGCCTAGGGTAAATCAGGAGCTGAGTCAGCAGTAGAGCACTCAGTTTTTGTGCAGGACATCCCCTGGCCTAAGCCTTGGCTTCACCAGGCCTTCCAAGGATCAAGGCTTCCTTATCCTGCAATGCTTTGTTCTCTGGCCCCAGGATGTTAGCAGCCTGAGGGGGTGGGGGAAGCTTGTATCCTGGGTCCCCCACTTCATCTGGGCCATTTCCTGGCTGACTGAATGGCAGCTGGTCAAATGCTGTGTCCATGCCCAGAGCTCACCTCAGGAGACTCGTGAAAGCCCTTCTCTGACCAGCTCCTATGCAACCAGGTCAGGCCCGTTCAGTCTCTCACTATGCATGGCTCTTAGATCAACCATGACTCAAGGGTTATTAAACATGTGTTCAAATTCTGCCTCCCTGCTCAGAAGGCAGGGACCGTGTCTGTCTTGTCACTACCAGACCCCAGCTCTGAGCCTGCAGGTGTGAACCTCCATGGCTGTGCTCAGGCATCCCTTAGTTACAAGAACACGGCGCTCACACCCTGGAGAAGAGGTGGTGAGGATGGGGGGACGGGGGCTGGTATTGCCAGGTCCCTGAAAGTGGTGGGACAGGCAGCCGGACCCCACGAGGCAGTAGGGCCTGAACAGAAGGGGCACTGGTTCAGAGAGCAAACCTCCCTGCCTTCATGCTCTTCTCTCTGCATGCCGCCTGGCCTTAACCCTACATAAACTCGGACACCCAACAGAAGCCGGCCAGACTCCGTGACTCAAATGCAAACTTCCAATTCTTGCAAAGAGACTCTGGTTTGGCTCCAGATGCCAACACTCAGGTGTCCTCTGGCTCCATCACTGCCCAGGCCACCCCTGGGACTGAGAAGCACATGTGTGTGCTCAGTCATTCAGTCATGTAAGAGTCTGTGTGACCCCATGGACTATAGCCCACCAGGCTTCTCTGTCCTTGGGATTCTCCAGGCAAGAATACTGGAGTGGGTTGCCATTTCCTACTTCAGGGGATCTTCCCGATCCGGGGATCAAACCCTCATCTCCTACATCTCCTGCATTGGCAGGTGGATTCTTTCCCACTGAGCCACTAGGAAAGTTCAGGGGCTGAGGAGACAGATCTCAAAAGGGAATGAGCTTAACAAACACCCAAAAGATGGCACTCCCTTGGCCTCAGATTCCTCCTATGTGAAATGGGGTTGTTGTGAATATTAAGTACTCTAGTAGAGAGCAATAATTCTTATTATTGTCACAGAAGCCAACAAACCCTAGGCTTGCTCTGCGCCTGGTACTGTGCTGGGTCTTTTCGCTGCATGATCTGATTGAATCCTCAGAACAGTCCTTCGAGTTTGGTGCCTCAATTGCTGCCACTTTACAGAGAAGAATTCTAGGGAAGTAAAAGGGCAAGGGACCATGTAAGGTCACACAGGACTGGGATTCCAAAGTATGTCTCTCTGCCTCCCCAAGCCTGCATTTTCCCTCCCCAGTTGGCTCCCTCTTTGCTAAGGTTGAGGTGGTAGCTGACCAACCCCGGGAGAGGGCCACTGAGAAAGCACTTTGCAAATGCCAGGGAAGAGCCACATTTGTCATACCTTGTTGAGGACTCTCATCACCCAGACTCCAAGTAACTGCTGAGGGATGTCGGCCTTACACTCCTGCTTCCCCTGTTCTTCTGGCTCCCCTCTGGTAGCTGCCTGCCGAGACTCCTGGGCAGCACACACACTCAAAAAGTACCCATTTCTCAGAGCAAATGGCCATCCCCTGCATCAGTGAATGGCTCCTCACCCCCAAACATCCCACCTGGAGGAACCATAGTTGCCGCTTGAAACCTGGGGCCCAAATGGCCCCACCATGGAAAGATGCCCACTGGAAGGTTTGGTTTCCATCCCAAAGAACCATGCGGAATGGTCAGCTCTTCTTTTCCTCATTTCACTGGTCTGAAGATACCCATTTTCCCTGCTGGCAGCCCATGTTGGGGAGGGCAGGCCGTGGAGAAAGGGGCACAGGAGGGGCACAGAAGGGCAGAGCCAGGGCGATGACCATGGGCAAGCTGTGCGGGACACACCTGACTTCTTAGCTGTGAAGTGAAGGAGTCAGGGGCCTGGGAACTCAGAGCTTTACTGAGCTCCAGCCTCAGGCTCAGGGCGCTCCACCTCCCCTCCTGGGTGAGAACAGCCCAAAGCAGCCAAGCCTCAGGGCTCGGCCTCCCCCTCGGCCCCACAATATGAAGACTCCCACAGAGACCTCAGCTCCAAGAGCACTGGAACTTGGGAGAATGCAGGGTGGAGTAAGGATGCACCCTCCGCCAGCATGGCCCACAGTCCCCACCTGGGCCTGCCTGCGTGTGCAGGGACATGCACGCCTGTGCATGGATAAATAGCAGTGCATCTATCTGTGGGCCCCAGAGGTGTGCATACCCATGCCTGGGCATGTGGAGTGCACGCTCGAGTTCACAGACGTGTGTGCATGTTTGCAGATGCGTGTGTGTGTATATAAGCATGGCATGGCACACGTGTGTCTTTGGGTGTGTGCCACCCAGGACTGCCTTTGTGCCTCTGTATGCGCTCACATGTTTGAGACACGTGCATCTGACAATGAATGAATGTGCTTCTTTGCCTGGTTGTGCACATAGGGAAAGCCTAGAAGCTGACCTCTGCTGCCTTGGTCCAGCTAATCCTGCCCCCCTGCCCAATTTCAAGTTTTCTCTACATTGAAAAGGCTTAATGCAGTGATTTGCTATTAAATATTGTTTAAGTTTTGGGGTTTTTTTTTCTTTGAGAACTGCCATCTCTGCAGCAGTTCCCAGCTGCGCTTTGATAAATCATTCCAGCTGCTGGGATTCAAGGAACCTTAAGAAAAGAGGAGCACAGAACACTGCCCTCCTGCCCACTCCCTCCTTCCCTCCCCAGCTCAGCCCTATGACCAGCAAGGCCCAGGGAGGAGAAGGCAGAGGGTCGGTGGTCTCACCCTGGTCTCCCCAGTCCTGCAGCCTCTCTCTGGGGGCCTGGGGTCTGGAGCCCGCCCCCCACCCCCCCCACCAAGAAGACAGCAACTGTGGAAGTGACCCAGGCCTCTCCTTGGGGGCTGCCGCGAGGGTGTCAGGCATCTCCCTCCCAACACCCCCATGCTGTAAATAATGCCGAAAATGAGTAGTTTTTAAAGAGTGTCCAGTGGGATTCTGGAGCCTTGTTTTAATTATACAAAACCAGCATGGGTGCTTGGGCAGATGTTAGCACTAATTGTTTTGAAAGAGAGCCCTCTTGGCTTCACGGAATCCCTCGCTTGGGCACATTTTTATGCAATTCCCCAGGCAGGCAGGTGAGGTCACCCCCTCCGCTGAGCAGGCAGGAGTCGGCACCCGCATGCACCCATATCCCCCCCACCTCCACCCACACACTTCATCTAGACCCCAAGCGGCCCTGCGGGGGAGCAGGGGGCATAGGGGTGAAAGGGAAATTGGGGTGGGACAGACAGGGAGCATGCACTCAGGACCTCTTTCGTCCCAACCTCACCCCTACCCCCTGGCCTCCAGGGACCCTCAAAGCAGTGATATAAGAGGACACCTTGAAGCTGGCAACAGTGGGAGAAGGAAGACGCAGTGAATACAGACAAAAGGAGCCAAGGAGGGTGGGATTCACCTTACGTCCCTATGGTGCACCCAGCCCTCTGCGCGCAGGATCCAGTTGCATTGTGGCCAACAGTTCTGCTCCATCGGCATCATTCCCCCCATTTAGCGGGTGAGGCTGTGAAGGCTCAGCCACACAGCCAGCCAAGGTCACCCAGCTCGAGGGCCTTGGGATCAAGATTGCACACTCAGTTCTTCCTCCTGCACGTGGAGGCTGGAAGGGCCGCGAGGAACAGAGATGGG